>NC_060154.1:15252747-15267041 GCF_021292245.1 Micropterus dolomieu | reverse complement strand
GCAATAGCTGGTGGAACGTTGATCATTACTTTCTAGACAGATGGCATTAGCCTGTTTTTATGTAGGTACTTTGTGACCCCTTTATATTCTGCCATTATTGCCTTTAATGGTATGATGCAATAGAACTGATCTGACATTTCCCATGCTCACATACACTGTCACGAGAGCCGTGAGTCAACTTGATGATGAATACTGTATGTAAATGGAAATCCATCTGCTCTGTTTGCAGCTACAAAGGGAGCTGTGCATTGATATATGCTGCTCCTGTTACCAAGCTGAGTTGAACCAGGGGTCAATCCACCAGTCCAATTTGTCGGTAAACGCAGACTTATTCCCCTCAGTGATGCCAGTCAATAATGTTTGACCTCATGTGAAAAACAGGAACACAAAGGCGGAGAGAGCGGTACTCACACACTTGCAGTCACTAAGCGCAGTCCCACATTAAAGGGAAAAGAGCAGGTGTCACCATCATCCGGTCTCGTATTAATGCAACCCTGAAAGTTGCATATCGATAGTGTCAGTGCGGCAGGGAGGATAAGCCTACAAAGGAAAGGCTAAAGTGAATGTTGAGGAGCAGATAAGAGTTAAGGGCTTTTTTTTGGATCTGTTTCTGTGTGAGGTGATATTGTCTGCCTTTTATTCATACAGCCATAACATCATAGTTATTGTCATTGAACAGAGTGCACACAGCTCAGCACTTCCAAAACATAGTCCAAAGCCTGGAACTCACTCAAATTGGATGTGCGTCACTCTTCACTTTCAAATGCACCCGCTGATTTTATTTGGCAGCATTTTGTGGTGCATCAAACCACCTTGACTTGTCTACTGTTAAACTGTTTGGATTTTCTGAAGCATTCAAGAAAGCAACCCAGACATATGCAGATAGGTTTAGCCATGATTACAAGGGTAAACAAATTGTTTCAGTATTTCAATTTTATGTACTGAATACTTCTACACCACTACATTTCAATATTGTACTTATTACTCCACTACGTTTATCTGACAGCTATAGTGTTAGATAAAATAACATAAAGTAAGCTTATAAAATACAATGCATTGTTAAAGATTACACCAGTGACTTTTTTGGCTTAACAAAAAACAGTGTCCGATTTGGACCCTTCGTTTCAGGTGTCATGAGTTTTGTCTGAAAGCTACAGTCACTGGTTACATTATAGAATAATATTTTTAGATACAAAAAAATATGATCATCTCATAAAATACAATACATCATTATACATTATACTGCCAAACACTACTTTAGGTTAAATTGTTAAAATCAGATCCATCTAACTGCTTACATGTTAATACACCACTGATACCAATCCAGTAGTATACACCACATATTAATATGACAGTCTGACAATATGTTCTATTTCAAGCATCCAAGGTGGATTAAAATCAAGGGCAACTGGGCTTGGTTGAGGTTGCTAGACCTGAACTGAAAAGCCTCTTGTATGAGAGGCGAAATGTCTTCAAGCAACCTCAAACCAGCCCAGTTACCCTTGATTTTAATCCACCTTGGAGAACTATGACCTGGATGACTGAGAAACTGAGAATCTTCACAGACATCTATTTTAAGTTCTTTTCATGTAACTCAAGGACTGTTTACCACAAAAAAACATCATCTTCCACCACAGCCTAAGTATATACGCTATATTTCTTATGATGTTTGTAGAAGCATTTAAAGAAGGCCTACCCATTGTAATGTAAATCAGAACTTCACTAAGTTGGATGCTTTGTGTTTTTGCAGTGAGCACACAGAAATGTCAGATGAAGAGCAACAGTGTGACATACATCAAGTTCACTCTAAATTTCTGCCTTAAATACACTGCTGATTAACTGCGTCTGACATTAGTGACTTAGTTTTTTGCCTTTTTAGTGTAGCCCATCTCCTGGACAGCAGACGGAGGCTATTAAGAATGAATTAACAGCACCCCAATTAGTTTTCTACTTTCAGAATAAAAATTGATTCATTTTCATTCCAGACTGTCATCTCCCAAAGCTACAAGTGTCAAGAGGGTCATTTATGTGGCATTAGTACACCATTTTGTGTGTCCTTTTTTTGTTGTTTTTATTGTACATGAAGCAGCAGCAGGCATTGTGGTAGGCAGGGATGGAAATTAACTCCCGCCACCCGCCAAATACGGGTGGATTTTCTGTTTGCCGGACGAATGTTGGAAGGCTACCCGCCACATTCAGCATATAATTTCTATTTGACAGTAATTAGCAGCAGACCGGCGTTCTTGCTGGTTGTGTGTCACACTTAAATTGGTCCCTGATGTACCAAGGGATCTAAAATTGTGTAACACACGTATTAGGGGCGTTCATTGATTGTTGTTTATATTCTTTTCATGTGATTTGTGTGTGATTGACGTAATTTGGGCGTTAGGGGACAGGCGACAGGAGTCGGGAGGGGTGAGTGAGAGTGTATCCGCTTTCATACGGAGATCAGCACGAAAGGAATATCCGCATTTATGTTGCATTCGCTTCATCATACTGAACAAAAGTTTACAGCTTTATCCCATGTGAAAAGGCCTTTATCCCGCAATTATGTGTGCTTTCACATGTCCAGTTTTACCGGAACCAGCGGTGTGCCGCGGCATGTTGGCTATGGCTTTTCACAAACAGAACGTTCCGTCTTTCTGTCTTGTGTCTGTCACCAACTTTCCCTGCTCAGAGGCGGATAAAATCTGCTCCATAACTAATTATTAAGTGTAGCAAGTTGACAGATACCCCCGTGAAAAAAGGCAGTGTGAAAGCTAGTGTTAGGAGCTAATTGCAAAAGTTGTACTGTTATACTGAGTGTTTTTAGCTTTCTGCAGAGTAGTTGGGACTGGCGACCTGTCCAGGGTGTACCCCGCCTTTCGCCCGATGTCAGCTGGGATTGGCTCCAGCCCCCCGCGACCATGTACGCAGGATAAGCTGTTGATGATGGATGGATGGATGGATGCAGAGTAGTTGGCGGTCCAGTCTGGTGTCTGACACACTGTCAGATCTTCTAATAGTCCTGCTGTCCTCCCCAGAGATCAAGGAGATTGATCCATAGGCTGTATAAAAAATGTTGATCCCACAAAACATGTGATGCTGTGGCACCAAGACTCTGTCAGAAGCAGGAGGACAGAAGAGGGTGATTGTAGAAAGTGAGTAGTCTGACAAGGAGGTTTAAGTTGAGCAAGAGTAAGCAGTGATAAGATTTAAGTTGAATGATTAATAAGCATCTTATAAGTTTATAAAACATGTTTTAAGTACATGTAGTAGCAATAATATAATTTTGCTTTAAATTTCACTCTGGGATATCTCAGTTAAAAGGACGGAAACAAATGTATATGTGACACAAAAGGCAATTTATTATTTTTTCATCCACCAACCACTTTGGCAGGTGAGCCAAAAAGTTAATTTCCACCCCTGGTGGTAGGGGATGTAAGGCAGTGAATGTTCATATCAAGCTCTGAGACCTTGAACAGTTAGCTACTGAACAGATTCCTGAGTGTGTGAATTAGAAAGGAAAGTATTCAGACACACGGACCAGACAGAGTTTGGTATAAGAGAGGCAGTGCCTGTACTATCTCAAACTGCTGTGTAAAATACCTCTCTGAATCAATGGTGCTCACTTCAGGACACTATAGCTTTTATCTGAACCTCCCGCAGGCAGTCAGCAACAAGGTGGGGAGTAGAGACTGGAGTGCATTCACTGCCTCAGGTTCTGTCTTGGCATAATAAAGGAATATTTCATGTGTGACACTCACACAGCCAATGGGTGTACACTATCTAAAGCAGACTTTGAGCTTGCAATAATTACCGTAAACATATGGCGTGTGGCTCCATTGAATTGTGCCTCTCCTCCACGCAGCCTCAAGTCTTATCCAGCGCCTCAGCTAGAAATAATCCACTGCACATGCTAATCACTTGGCAATTGATTTGGCCCTTTTTGGTCCAACAATTTCTGTAAACCACCGAATTGATCTGAGAGAAATCAATTAACAGCTCAGGGTAGGTAAATATGAACAAAACATATGGATTGCTCTGCATACAGGATGACCATCTGAGCAGAATCTGGCCGCAGCTCATGTGCTTGTGCTGAGATGCTTGGCGTGAGCAAATTCCAGTCAGGTTCGACTAGCCCCAGGTGAACTGTGATAACCAGGCAGGCTGCAGTGATAAAGTTATCTTATATCCATCAAGAAGAAAATGCACTTAACCCTCCACGTTCAGGCCTGCTGTGTTATCAGCACCAAAATGGAATTTGATAAAATAGAGCTGTCTTATCATAATCTTACATACATAACAGCTGGGAGTTGCTATTTTAGGAGGCTACAGGCGAAGGAGATGGGTGGAACGGAGAGGGCAGGAAGAGAGGGTTGCCTCCCGGTTGGAGATCTGATGTTATCGGGCTGTACTGATGGAGCAGCTCATGGAGATGCAAGTTGCGTCGGGTTTTGTCGTCAACGTTCCTCGTAACTGGCCAGATTGTCGCTGTCATCACAGGGGCGAAGTAGCCGAGCAGCGGCTGACTCAGCAAAATCCTTGGGCCTGCAGCACTCGCACAGAAATAAAACCCTGATAAGCATTAAAAAGTGAGGGAGAGACACGTGGGAATGGGGAATTATTAGAGATAGTGGGAGTGAGAGACCCAAATATGAGAGGGAGATTATTATAGACAGTGAGAGGAAGAGAGAGGGAGAGAAAGGAAATGTGGGGCTGCATGAACTTGCTACATGCTGACGCCATTTGTTTGCGTCCCTGTGCATTTTATTAAGCCCCTAACATTAAACAAATTTAGCAGGAGCAGCCAAAGTCATGGAGTAATTATGTTTTTGGAAATGCTGTGATTAAAAATGCTCGCTTAAAGTATCAACTATCCACACTGTACTGTTGTTTATTCCCAGAATGTGCTGATGTGGATTTACCCTCAAAAACATACAAGGGAAAATTCATAAAACATTTTAAAAATGGAGATTTATCCATCAGGCGTGCATATAAAGTACATCATTTGCAAGCTCATTGATTTCCTGCATAAAGCATGTCCTTGAATTGATAGGTGCAATAAACATACGTGTAGGTCACTCTGAATTTTTGGATCCTCTCGAATGCCAGACTCATAACTTCAATTTTCAATTCAAATAAAGGGAACACGCATACACTTTCTGTTTGTAGGAGGAGGAGACTGTTAAAGTGAGACGTCAATCAGTAATAAAAGGGAACAGTATCTGTGTGGAGAATGCCGGAAATGTCTTCTCTGTCGGGATTCCTTTCTCCGGCTCTCACTGTGCTGAGGGCTCTCTTATGTGTCCAGATACCCCACAGAGGCGTTGATTAAGTCAAGCTGAAGGCCAAAGCCTGCCTGCAATCGAGAGCCCCCAGCTCACTCAGTAAGCTATCAGGTGACCCGTCTCTCTCACTCATTCACTCTCCAGTTAGATACTGATGCTGAGAGGAGCTATTAGAGCCCGGGCTCCGGCCCCAAAAAGCATTCTGCAGGGTGTTGATAACCGGCAGGTACCAGGATGTGGAAGGAGGGAGGGTTGGGGGGGAGGATATGGCAGTATTGGGAGGCGGAGGTGGGTAAATGATCTCTGAAGGCCATCTTATTAATGGAGGCTTTTCATTACTAGCACTAATGCAAACGATTGGTGGGGCTAATGAGCTTGAAGGTCCGTGTGAATGAGGGCTCTGCGGAGCAGCAGTGTGTGTGATGATCATAGCGGGAGACGAAGGTGATGAGTTTTGAACATCATATGTGGTCATGATGAACATTTTGCTTGTACAAGAACAGGAGGAACAGAGAGAGGAATGGATGAATGAGCTGACAGGTCGGCAAGTCAATTGTGCGGCAACTCAATATGGCAAACTGCTACAGGCACGAGGGTATAAGATGAATGACGCAGGGGACCGGTGTATTTCACTGTCGGTGTATTGAGGTAAGGTAAGCATGGAAAATGTCTTTAGCTCCTTCTATAAAGTGCTTGCACACTATCTGTGTGTAAGCACAGAAGTGCTCATCAAATGTCATCAGCGTTGCAAGATATTACGTTTAGACTCTTTACCAAAGACTAACGCAAGACCTGCTTTTAGTGTGTGCTGTACTGAGTTAAAGACACCCTTGGTGGTTGCTCTGAACCTTGCATGTAGAGGGATTTAGCCCGATTTACAGCATGGTGTGTTCAGGATCAGTTCTGGCTCAGGAGTGTCTCATGTGGGCTTTCTCAGGGGAGCTGCAGAGGGGAGGGCCAGAGGCCACTGATTGATGGTCAAGGACACTGAACCCCTCCCCCATCCCCTTGTTCAGAAGAGACCAACTCTGAAGCCATGTCCACGGGGGGATTGGGATGCTGCCTGGCTGGCTGCCGTGTGTGCGCCGCTAGTGACAGCCCGCTTGGACGATACAACCAACTCAGGGGATGAATCATCTGCTAAATGACAAATGAATGAATTGGTGACTCAATCCAACACAAAAACATGGGAGATTTTTTTCTATTCTTCTTGCGCTTTCACATGTACTTTGTGGAACATGTGTGAGACTTAATGCAAGTGGATTGAGAATTTCTGAATGGATTTCTGAATTTCTGAAAACCTTACAAACCAACGTGTGATGGTTAAAGGGCTGAAAAGAGGACTGGAAAGTAGCTCACGCTATTACCTAATGAATGATGATGTTCCAGTGAATTACAGTGCAGTGCATAACACTCGAGATGGTACTCAACACAAACCCTGCATCGAGTGTCACTGTTGCATATTTCAGTATGATTCATTATCTGTGTCAACAGTGACTGAGGTTCAGGGCCTTAGCATTTGTTGTGCATATGATATGTGGGTGACAAAACTGCTGTTGATGGAGATTTGGGAGGGATGGGGGAGAAGGATGAGAGAGAAGAGTGTGTGGCTCATACTTGCAGCACACTATTTAAAGCTGATGGCTCCAGTCCTGAATCAGAGGTGAGAACCAAGGATTGTTATTTTCATATGACTCTGGCTATTGCTGTGGAGGCTCTAGTTTTTCATTTCAATTCGGTTGCAAAACAGTAATTGAAGCGTATCGCTTTCATCTCCACTTATCTCCTCCGCTCCTCTCCCTTTGGAGCGCCGCTTGTCTTCCCAGCGTCTTCCCGCATCTCGACACTGTTGGTTTCTCTATGATATATTGTCTGAGATTCTGGTACTTCATTGTAGCTTGATGCTGATGTACATGGCAATTAAATTCAAACCCCAAAGAGGGGTAGAGCTCAGTCATAGCCCCCCTCCCTCTTTCCTGTCCGCTGCTGCTGCAGCTTTGCTCTTGCACCCCTTTCAATCACTGTCTTTTTCCCGGCTCTCTCCTCCTTTGATTCCCCCTTCTTCTCCCCTGCATCTCTCTTTCTTCTGCGTCCATCTCTGTCTCTTTCCCCTTCTATTCCCTTCATGTTAATAAGCAGAGTAATGGTGTTGCAGGCAGTTGTTGGTTGGGGAGTTAATTAAAATGGCAAGTTACAACCCACACAGTCAAAGCAACGGAGGCCCCTGCTTTTCGCTGCGACACAGGGAGATATTAAACAAGCCCAAAATCAAACTCTGTGAGGAGGCAGGAACCCACTAACACTGACTATACCCCAACCTCCCTTTGCACTTCCCCTCCTGAAGTACTGAGGGCTTTATTGTTACACTCTCCAGCCCAGTCAACATTAGTCATAGCAGAGATCCAGTAATTGCCTTGTGAGCTCCCTGAACTGCTGCATGAAAAGCAGTTGTCTACGAGATATTAATGTGATTACTGCAGCATTTGCTGAGCCAGAAACTACACTGACACTGATGAGATGAGAAACTGAAGAAGGGAAATAGTGACATCTGCCTATTCCCCACCCACCGCAACAAACACACACACACACACACACACACACACCCCCACAAATGAATCTGCTAGCGTGGCTACCACAATGCAGCGCACTCAGGCTCCGGCAACAGTGGGCTGGCTGAGCAGGACAGGAGCTGTTGCTATGGTTACCATTTCTCAGCTTGCTCGCTCTCTCTCTCTCTCTCTCACAGCCCAGGAAAAGTGTGTCATTATCCTGTACTTTGGATTGGAGAAGAGAGAAAGTGACAGAGCGGGGGGTGGGGGGGTTACAAAGAGAGAGAATGAGGTAGAAAAGGGAGACAAAGATAGAAAAGCAGAAACAAGGAGAAAAAAGAGGGGGGGCTGCAGTTCACACAAGCCAACCATGCATCTAACGCGCACATCATCAAAATTTGCACCCATTTGTGCTCCTCTGTTCACTACTTTTACCTTTTTTCCCCAATTTTCCCGTCTGTCAGCGGAGCTATAGTTTTCACTCTAATAGGTAAACAACTCCAGTGCCGACAAATAATGCTTGAAAATATCAGGTAAAAGCAGTGCTGTGTCAGGTGATAATGGGATATGTGTCTCTCTCCCAGGCATCTCCTGTGAAAATTGCCACCAACAAGCTATTATGTTGGTTAAAAAAAAAAAGATCAGTCTCTGCTTCACTGTATTTATTTTAACAAACCAGCAGCCATATGCCACTCTAATGACAACCAGCTCTCATTGAATAAATATACAGTCCACAATAACAGCTGCACAGTGGGGTAACAATCCTCTTGCAAAACGTGCAGCTCCAAGTCGTTGACTAACCTCAGAAATGCACGAAGAAAAGGACTTTATATGTTCATGATTGCATCTGTGTGTGCAGTATCTGTGTGTGTGTGTGTGTGTGTGTGTGTGTGTGTGTGTGTGTAGGTAGGTAGGTAGGTATGTAGTTGCTCCCCTTGCTCGGTGTGTTTGTGCAACGTGAGGTCCACATCATAGGAGTTACATTGTGAACTAATTACATGGCCGTGTAAATAGAGGCACCCTGCTGATATGGGCTGTGCACCACATGATTTCCCCTGGTAGAGCAGAGCCTGTTTGGACTGCCTTGCTATGCTGTTAGAGTGTGTGTGTGTGTGTGTGTGTGTGTGTGTGTGTGTGTGTGTGTGTGTGTTTGTAGACATGCATGTGTGCATGTGACCTGTACATGCAGGTACATACTGTGTGTGTGTGTGTGTGTGTATGAGTACTGAGGGAGAGCATGTTTTGTAACCTGCAAGGCGTTCTTTATTGAGCTACAAGCTAAAAGAGTGTATCTGTGTTGAGGAGGCAGAGTAGCCTCTCCAAATGAAAGACTGCCCTCTCCCTCTCTGTCCCGCCTGACGCAGCTCTCCAGGGAGGCCCGTTCATATTACTGTGGCTGTCTGCTGGTCAGAGAAACACAAACAGCGCAAAACAAAGGCGCCTTTCGATAGGAATGTGGAGAAAAGACCTCGTGTTGGCCTCATCTATTCTCCTCTCTCCACTGATGGCTTTTTTTGTACCACTAATATGAACGAGGGGGAAACAGGGATAAGTGTTTTTACACCCAAATAGAAAATTATGAGGTAGAAGAAAAGTATTTTAGAATCTGTGATGGAAAGAAAAGAGGAACATTTAATCAAGCACAAGTATAATTTAATGCTACTATATACTACTACTCCACTACATTACAGGGAAATTCTTACTTTTTACTCCGCTTTTTTTGAGAGATGTCGTCACTTATTATTCTATCTACTTTTCAGATTAAATGTCCTGCACAACCACGTAGGAGTTTTCAGTTACTCTGATTATACCCTTCAGTCAGGTTAAAGCTGGGTGGAGCTATGGTGAGAATTATGTGATGTAACAAAAAGCAGGACGAGAGGAGAGCTGTCAATCAAGCCTGGACTGTCTGCTCCCTCAGTCAGATCTGAGAGGAGGTCTAATCAAGCAACACCTGCGTAAGTGGACTACAAGTGTGTAGTTGTAGTTCTTAAATTTGCTGTATTAAGAAATTTGCTCTACCTGACTTGACTTCAGTAATCATCTCATGACCCCTCAGATTTATCTTGTGACCACTTGGAGGGGGCTTGACCCCCAGGCTGGGAACTGCTGGACTAAACTACCTAACTGTAGATAAAGAACTTAATGCCAAATCCTCTTCAACCAGCAACAACAGTAGAGTGCTGTTTACGCTTTGATGTATAGTATTAAGAATTTAATAAGGCACTATTAGGGGTGCGGTGATACTTAAGTTACATTTTGCTGATGATCCATCTGTACATTTACTTAAGTGGGATTTTAAATGCATGTATTTTATGTAATCGGATTGCGCTGAGCTGAATATAATGGATGGATGGATGGATGGATGGATGGATGGATGGATGGAGTATTTTTACATTGTGCAGTTTGTACTTATATCTAACTTCAGGATTTGAGTACTTCTTCCACCACTGTTCAGAATATACATGAGCATCAGTGTTGTCAAGTAGAAGTTTCTCTTACAAGAAAACAACTCAAAACAGCGGCAGTTGTACGGTAATTGCAGTTTTTACAGTCCCATTTGGAAGCACCACGCCAAGCTGACTGCAGGCTTTCAAATGGTGGGTGCTGCTGAATGAAAGTGCAATCACAACTAATCAGAGCTTCTCTTGTTTCCTGCCCACAGCGCCCAACACTGCACCCTATGGGAGCACAGGAAGCGCATACGTCCCGCTGGCCTGCCGATACCTGGTCCTGGCTCTCTCCTCCTTCATCAGCGTGTACTAGCAGAGGCCAGCCCAGACACAATGACTGTCGAGAGCATTTATGAATCCTTTTTGACATTGCTGATGGCTGGATTTCAATCTGGTACAGTTAGTTGAAAAGCCGTGAGGGGAAAATAATCAGCGTTACTTTCTTTTTCATTTTCTTTTCTTCGCTTTTTGGTGAAATTTCTGTCATGTAAATACTATGATGTTTGTTTTTTTTATTATTATTATTATTTCTTCTCTTCTTTTGGGATTGATTGACCACCTTGTGAATCAGTGCTCACCCCCAGCCCCGCTCCACCTCCACTCATATCAAAAGCCCCCAAACTTCCCAAATGAGTTACTTTCATGCCTCTTTCTGTGTGAGGCAATGGCGCAAAATTTACATTTTCATCCATTTTTGTACATGGCTAAAAAGAAGCGATTGTGCCAAGTCTCTCAGTACGCAGAATTACCATACCAATGTTGTATTGAATGTATTATTGGGTTGTCGAACAAAGGAAAGACATTTAGATTCCAAACAATACAAATTCTGATTATGGAGTGAGCTTAAAAAAAACAGGGAAAAAAACAGAAAAAAAAACAAAAGAACAAAAAAGGCAGGGCTTTTCCAGGACCTGTATTGTCATGATTACTCAGTAGATGGATGAACAGTGTTGAAGGTGTGCTTTGTTGTATTCTGAAATGGGTCCTTCAGTTACTATGCCTGCCTAACAGATCAGGCAGCCGTCAAAGTAGCAAAGTATACTGTATTGTATCTTTATATTTTAATATAGTGTAGGCTTTGTTTTAAAGTGGGACCAGCTTTTCTCATTCGACCAAGAACAGTAAAACAGTTCATGACTTTGTACAGTGTGAAGGGAGGAACATCGCTGCCCTATGTTTACATTCTTCTTCAAAATATAAATACTACAGTATATACTTCATACTTTCTTTTCCCGTGAGTCCACGTACGAGAATGTCACAACAAACTGTTTCAGTTGAGAAGAAAAGGCAGAGCCCAAGTTCAACTGTTTTAAGCTTTTCCCTTAAAGATGCAGTTCTTTGAAACATGCCACTTCCAGTGGGCGTCTAAGCGGAGCATTTTGTCTCTGAATTTGTTGTGTACCTACTGATCATCTACTGACGGAAAAACCCACAGCTGCACACTGTAGGTCGCTTGAAGTTTTTTGGCTTCAACCTTTGGCACCATACTTAAAAAATGGATTCTGGGAAAGCTGCATTCTCCAGCACAGTATTTTCTTCCTTTGTTTTTCATTAGAGATTATTCAATACTTAAATATATTCAAGTGTGGTTTTTTTTACAGTAAATATACAGTATCTACTTCATTGTGCCAGTTAACAAATAAAAGACATCCAGAGAGCCAAAGGCCATGTAACTTAAGATTTCTGGCATTTACACCCACATATTTGGTTAAGTACAAAAAACATTCAAAAGAGAAACCTGTTTTGGCTCCAATCTAAGTCCTTCTCGTGTTAATTATGAGCAACAGAACACAAAATAAACCCTATGAACATTTTCATCACTACAAACATGGCCTGTGAGTGTCCATTTTGTTCATAACAGCTGATCAGTGTCCACAGGGCCAGAGAACGTCCAGCAGAGTAGAGAATAAATTAAACCATGAGGTTGTTTAATATGAGAGAACGTGGCTTTTTTTATTGAAATCAACCACATCAACGCTTAAAAACAATGTTATTGTAAAGGTTTACTTGCAGAGACCGTCATATTCATCCTCAAGTATCTTCAGTCCATGGTGTAAACAGAGATACTGTACTGTAATGCCTTAATAGTACCATAGACATTAAATGAACCTCCTTTAGAAGGACACTTCCAGAAGCTCTCAATAAGATACAACTCATTTGTTTGACATATTACTGATTATTGAATGTTCATAAACCAATAGCTGACTTATCTTTCAAATTAGGCATTATATCCCCAATTTCTCAACTCGCAGGTATTTTCAAATAAGCCAGTTGCATCTGATAAAAATGCAGTATTTGTCATACAGGTTAACATGTTTGCAGGTCTTGTTTGGATATGAATTGTTTTATATTTTGCCCCAGCATCGAGGGTCTAACAGTACCCGAATTAGTTCACACAGTATTTTCACATGAACTTGTAACTGCATACCTATAGAGAAATAGCCATCGCAGTTAAAAGACTTAAAGCACAAACATTGTTGTTACTTTTACATTTTGTGATGATTTCAGGTCTGCTAAACATTTTTTTTCCTTTTTTTTTTGTTTGTACTGAAATTGTTATCAGTTTGTTTTACAAATTATGAAAATACTGCACCATATGATCTTGTTTAAATGTTAAGGTATAATGAAAATGGGTCAAAAGTATATTTATTCTCTTCCTTTATGAAAACAATGTATAAAAAATAGATTTGAAACATGTAAAACTGGATATGTGACATTTATTTGAATGAGGCACAGTATGGCATAGTTTATAATGTTGTGGGGTTCATTTAGATGCCATAACTGTTGTTGATTTTTCGTCAGAGGAGTACATTAAAAAGAACAATGTTTGCAATCAAATTACCTACTTTTTGAAACAGAGAGGGTGTGAACCAATATAACAGTATTATAGAACAGAATCAATGTGTGTATATTTGGAGAAAATAGGATACCTTTAGAGCCAGTGTGTAGTCATAGTTTTCACACACTTGCGTGTTTGATGATGTGCAGAGAGTATGGTTGTGCTGCATGTCAAAGTTAACCTGTGTTTTTGAGGTGGCCATTTTACAGATATTCATACTTTTTATGAATGCAACCAGTTTTTTCCAAAAGTTTGGTTCTTAAACCTGGTCTAAAAATGCATACCTCCTACAGACCACTAGGCTATGTTTGTTTGTGATTTATATGAATCAATCTTTGCTGATAAACTAAAACAACTGCTATTCAGAGTCATGATGATTATTGTGGCACATTGGTGACAGTCTGGAGTTATTGTTGGTTGCTTGTCTAAGCAGTTAAGATCATGCTAGTAATCCATATGAAATGTACTGGATGTTGATTATTTTGAATAATGGTATTATTAACTCCCTTTTATCAAATCACTATTATTTGCAATAAAAGTCTTCATGTTACAATATAAACCCATATCTGAGTTAATGAGCACTGAAAGAGGCTGTCATTATCACCAGGACAGGGTTTGAGCCAGCGTGCGCCATGACGACAATGTCCTCCTTAAAACATAAAATTTCCTGTCACTATATTCTCCATTCGCCCAGTTAGCACACTTTTCATTTTTAGATTTTGTAAGATGTATCAACGTTTATTGAGTGAGTTAGCTAAACTACAAAATTAACTCTTGGCATCTCAAGCTGGTGCATGTACGCTCGGCAAAACCAAAGATGGTTTGTTGGAGAGCAAAAACCCCCGCCCTGTACCATTTCAATTTTTTAATAACTTAGCGAGGATTATGCCTTTTTGCTGTTCAAAAAGACCAGCTGAGTCAAGAGTATGTTGGTCGGTTAACAATCTTACGTTGCCTGACTGCATACATGAAAATCCAGCCCGGTACGTTGTTGCTGGATAGCAGTCGAGTTTTGGCTGACCGCTAAAGCTAAAGCATAGTGAATAACAGTCAGAATCCCTCGGTTATACTTTTAAGAATATAACACACTAATATTTTGATCACATAAATCAGGATCTTTGAATATTCAGGTCTGTCCTGGACAAACCTGACTCCAACACAACTTGGACTGTTCTCCAGGCTT
>NC_060154.1:15246908-15252647 GCF_021292245.1 Micropterus dolomieu | reverse complement strand
TATGATCTTGTTTAAATGTTAAGGTATAATGAAAATGGGTCAAAAGTATATTTATTCTCTTCCTTTATGAAAACAATGTATAAAAAATAGATTTGAAACATGTAAAACTGGATATGTGACATTTATTTGAATGAGGCACAGTATGGCATAGTTTATAATGTTGTGGGGTTCATTTAGATGCCATAACTGTTGTTGATTTTTCGTCAGAGGAGTACATTAAAAAGAACAATGTTTGCAATCAAATTACCTACTTTTTGAAACAGAGAGGGTGTGAACCAATATAACAGTATTATAGAACAGAATCAATGTGTGTATATTACTGTTATATTGGATACCTTTAGAGCCAGTGTGTAGTCATAGTTTTCACACACTTGCGTGTTTGATGATGTGCAGAGAGTATGGTTGTGCTGCATGTCAAAGTTAACCTGTGTTTTTGAGGTGGCCATTTTACAGATATTCATACTTTTTATGAATGCAACCAGTTTTTTCCAAAAGTTTGGTTCTTAAACCTGGTCTAAAAATGCATACCTCCTACAGACCACTAGGCTATGTTTGTTTGTGATTTATATGAATCAATCTTTGCTGATAAACTAAAACAACTGCTATTCAGAGTCATGATGATTATTGTGGCACATTGGTGACAGTCTGGAGTTATTGTTGGTTGCTTGTCTAAGCAGTTAAGATCATGCTAGTAATCCATATGAAATGTACTGGATGTTGATTATTTTGAATAATGGTATTATTAACTCCCTTTTATCAAATCACTATTATTTGCAATAAAAGTCTTCATGTTACAATATAAACCCATATCTGAGTTAATGAGCACTGAAAGAGGCTGTCATTATCACCAGGACAGGGTTTGAGCCAGCGTGCGCCATGACGACAATGTCCTCCTTAAAACATAAAATTTCCTGTCACTATATTCTCCATTCGCCCAGTTAGCACACTTTTCATTTTTAGATTTTGTAAGATGTATCAACGTTTATTGAGTGAGTTAGCTAAACTACAAAATTAACTCTTGGCATCTCAAGCTGGTGCATGTACGCTCGGCAAAACCAAAGATGGTTTGTTGGAGAGCAAAAACCCCCGCCCTGTACCATTTCAATTTTTTAATAACTTAGCGAGGATTATGCCTTTTTGCTGTTCAAAAAGACCAGCTGAGTCAAGAGTATGTTGGTCGGTTAACAATCTTACGTTGCCTGACTGCATACATGAAAATCCAGCCCGGTACGTTGTTGCTGGATAGCAGTCGAGTTTTGGCTGACCGCTAAAGCTAAAGCATAGTGAATAACAGTCAGAATCCCTCGGTTATACTTTTAAGAATATAACACACTAATATTTTGATCACATAAATCAGGATCTTTGAATATTCAGGTCTGTCCTGGACAAACCTGACTCCAACACAACTTGGACTGTTCTCCAGGCTTGAGGGACATATCAGTCTGTTTGTACAGTGTAGCTTGAGTTATTGAGTCTTCTTAATTTTGCCGTATCATGCGTATTTCATCCCCTCCCCTTTTGCCCTCAAAAACTGTTTAAATCCTCCTGAGTCCAGATGGCCAGATGTAACAGTACATAGGATTATCCACTGTTTGCACTGCATCATCATCATCATCATCAGTGACTTGAGTGTGTCGCTCAGTATATGTGATTTGGAGATATTTACAAATGTAAACCACTGCTCATTCTTGTCCAATACCGCACCTGGGTCTCTATTATACCTTTTTCCCCCGAAACAGGCTTTCGAGTGTCCTATGACCTGAATACATTCTTGACTAAAACATCCACGGGTTGTGTGACCTACCTCATAAAAAGTTCACTTGAAAAAGTCATGTTGATGTACAAGCTGAAAAGAGGCCACGCCACACACCTGCAGAGATCACTGCCTCACCTCGCGCTCCCAGCTGACAGCGGTGGGGAGAAAAGAAATCTCTCCACTTTTAAATTTAAGATAAGAGGATTTTAAATATTCATGCTAGTACGTATTATTATGGCCCCCTCAATCCCCACCCTGAATTTTTAAATTGTCCATTTCAAAGCATCCTCCTCCTCTCACCCTCGATCAGAATCATACTGTCCTGTTTGAATGCCTTTATCACAATTTTAGGATTTGGATTTTTTGCATTGTGAAACAACAGCTGTTTGAACTCTCGGAGGGGGACAAGTACTTTACTGAATGTGCCTTTAAGTATTTTATCATCCATACTTAACCCTTATTTAGAGCATTGTTGCCACAACATGCTAAAGATCCTGTACTCATCTTTTAGCTGTGAAAAATAATTTCTCACTTAACAGTTTTCATTACATTGGTGATTGGTTATAACATTAACCAAACATGCAGTGTGAGCATAGAAGCGAAAAACAGCACAAACATAGTTTACAGTTAGTCTGACACATGTAACTCCAAAGTAGCATAGAATACAAATAAAAAGTATTAAATTAAACATAGTTAAATTAAATTTATTGTGATTAATGCATAGTTAAAGTTCAATGCAGTAATATGAATTTATCTCCCAGGGAAACAGATGCAGGGTTCCAATCATCTTCATCCTGGATATTATCAGGTCAAACTGTACTGACAAAGTATCCTTACTGTTTGTTTTCACTTCTTTATTATAGGCAGGCATGTGTTTGAAATGCAAGGAAGGTGTATTAATCTTTTCTGTTATTGACATACTGTACTGTGCCTGACACCATCTAAAATAACAATAACACAGCTTGAAAAGTTTAAACAAACAGCGAGAATTTATTTTGCGGATGATGTGTGTGACTCTGGATGTCACGGTAAGAAACATCACGACAAATCCAGAGACTGGTGTGACACTCCATGTGCACCAGCAGGAGCACATACACTGTGTTGCCAATAAAAGCTGATGTAGGGAGGTGAGGCAACATATTGCAAGTGGCATATACAGTCTTAAAAGAACAAACACTGACAATTTTTTAGTGCAACCAATACAGATATTCAACCTATGTTTCCAGCACATAAAGCTTTACGTGTGCAGTTTTCATTCTGCAAATTAATATATGTCAAACTGTGTTATCCTGCAGCAGAATTAAGGCAGCATTCACTGTAGGTTATGGAAAATGATTGGCATGGTGTTGTTTGGCTCTTCACAAAGGCGGCTGTGGCTACCGTAAACAGAGAGAAGGGTGGAGGAGTAGTGAGAGAGGGATTCCTCCTGACCCTGCGGTTAATAAAACCCTTCCTGTGCCTTTGTCAGTTTTAACTGGGAGATTTTGTCATACTACACACTGGAGCTGCTGCCTGGCTCCTGCAGTCGCCATCACACTTCCCTGAGCAGCATACTGAATTGTCAGTATCAAAAAAAACTCTGTTTCTTGAGTGCGAGCATTCAGTTTGGTAGATATGTTTGTTTCACAGCAGGCAAACACTACCTCTCCTGTCCTGGTAGAAAGAAAAAAAACTTGAATTTCTTTCTCTATAACCAGCCTCTGGGCAAGTTTGATTCAGTTCTAAATGGAAAAAGAAAATGTTCAGGTTTTTTTTGAAATAGCCTTCTTTCTTTTCTCTCAAACATTTCAATTGGTACAAAAACAGTGAGTAATTTCTTACTCCATTTTCTTTGGAATCCCTCTGATAGTGGCAGCTGCAAATACAGTGGGGCTGGGGTGGGTATTTTAAAAAGAGGTTGCATAAAGTATTTGTCAACCTGTCCCTCATTATTTCCACTGAACTGGAAAATAAGTTGCCAGGCAATGATGCAGAGCCTGAGATAAAGCCTGGGTTTTAAAGCAAGCTATCTAAGCCAGGTCTCTCCATGACGTCGATGACTGAATCACAAGCTGCGAAGTGTTTTCACGTGAAGCTCCCAGTCAATTGTCAGTTTTCATGAAGGATTGCACAGGGTTGCCATAGAGAAAGTGTCATGATCTGACTGACAGTATATGTAATCCAATTGCATTTGTTTTCATGCCTCAAAAGGCAGATTACACATTGTTTTACATTCATTGAATGACACAACTAATCAGTTCCTCGTAGCACCAGTTCATCATATGCGTCTTCAGTGTTGTATTTGATTAAATAGAGTCAGAGTTCAAGGTATGAGGTGCAGCATTTCTTCTGTTTTGTTTCTGTGAATTAAATATATATTTACATATTCTACTCTTTTTTTCCTTTTTACAAACAATGGGAACAGACATTATAAGGTTGATGGGAACATCCTAAAAATATTCATACATTTTCTTTTTTTCATTTGTTTCTTTAATTAAAATCTTCAAATCATCATCTTGAACAATGTGATGAGAAACCTGGAATGGAAATGTTTACTCAAATGTGTATGAAGGTCATCTAGCCACCAGGGATATAGTTGTACATTTATAGGCTCTAGATCACTGGAATGATATATATGGCTTTAAGTGGCATTGATATATCTATATATAATATATATAAATATATATTGATATTTGTCCAGAAATAAGAAAATCCATGTACTTTAATTACTTTAAAGCTTACATTGTGTATAGCACGTATGCAAGTCCATTTTCATCATGTTTGATGTAATTTTGTAGCAGTGGTTTGATACTAATAAATGGCAGTTGATGATGGAATTGTAGATTGTGTTTGTGTTGAACTGATGTGACCTTTACAACAGCGACATCGGCTCTTTGCTCTCAAAAACACTGGCATGCTTTTATGTTTGTTCAAGAGGATAGTGTTTGACTGAACATACTCGCTCAGTAGCCACACTGGAATAGGATAATTTATTCATATCAACATGTTACAGACTAAAAATATCCAAGTCATCCATTTAATGAGCAGATATTTTGTGATTTCCTTCAAGTGGCTCGTGACTAGCCGCAAAATAGCTCCTTGTGTATAAAAACACTAGTTGTAAACATTTGATGGAAGTTTTTCAGTTTTTAATAATGTTGAGTAGTATCCTTTGTATAAACATACACTGCTCAAAAAAATTAAGGGAACACTTAAATAACACATCCTAGATCTGAATGAATGAAATAATCTCATTAAATACTCCTTTCTTTACATAATTGAATGTGCTGACAACAAAATCACCCAAAAATTATCAATGGAAATCAAATTTATCAGCCCATGGAGGTCTGGATTTGGAGTCACACTCAAAATCAAAGTGGAAAACCACACTACAGGCCGATCCAACTTTGATGTAATGTCCTTAAAACAAGTCAAAATGAGGCTCAGTAGTGTGTGTGGCCTCCACGTGCCTGTATGACCTCCCTACAACGCCTGGACAACTCCTGGACAGTCTTTGGTGCAACGTGGCGTTGGTGGATGGAGCGAGACATGATGTCCCAGATGTGCTCAATTGGATGCAGGTCTGGGGAACGGGCGGGCCAGTCCATAGCATCAATGCCTTCCTCTTGCAGGAACTGCTGACACACTCCAGCCACATGAGGTCTAGCATTGTCTTGCATTAGGAGGAACCCAAGGCCAACCGCACCAGCATATGGTCTCACAAGGGGTCTGAGGATCTCATCTCGGTACCTAATGGCAGTCAGGCTACCTCTGGCAAGCACATGGAGGGCTGTGCGGCCCCCCAAAGAAATGCCACCCCATACCATTACTGACCCACTGCCAAACCGGTCATGCTGGAGGATGTTGCAGGCAGCAGAACGTTCTCCACGGCGTCTCCAGACTCTGTCACGTCTGTCACATGTGCTCAGTGTGAACCTGCTTTCATCTGTGAAGAACACAGGGCGCCAGTGGCGAATTTGCCAATCTTGGTGTTCTCTGGCAAA
>NC_060154.1:15196441-15246808 GCF_021292245.1 Micropterus dolomieu | reverse complement strand
CTGACCCACTGCCAAACCGGTCATGCTGGAGGATGTTGCAGGCAGCAGAACGTTCTCCACGGCGTCTCCAGACTCTGTCACGTCTGTCACATGTGCTCAGTGTGAACCTGCTTTCATCTGTGAAGAACACAGGGCGCCAGTGGCGAATTTGCCAATCTTGGTGTTCTCTGGCAAATGCCAAACGTCCTGCATGGTGTTGGGCTGTAAGCACAACCCCCACCTGTGGACTTCGGGCCCTCATACCACCCTCATGGAGTCTGTTTCTGACTGTTTGAGCAGACACATGCACATTTGTGGCCTGCTGGAGGTCAATTTGCAGGGCTCTGGCAGTGCTCCTCCTGCTCCTCCTTGCACAAAGGCGGAGGTAGCGGTCCTGCTGCTGGGTTGTTGCCCTCCTACGGCCTCCGCCACGTCTCCTGATGTACTGGCCTGTCTCCTGGTAGCGCCTCCACGCTCTGGAAACTACGCTGACAGACACAGCAAACCTTCTTGCCACAGCTCGCATTGATGTGCCATCCTGGATGAGCTGCACTACCTGAGCCACTTGTGTGGGTTTTAGACTCCAGCAACAGAAGACCACACTGGGTGCCACTCCTGTTAGCTAAGAATAGTAAACTGAGGCTACAATTTGCACAGGTTCACCAAAATTGGACAATAAAAGACTGAAAAAATGTTGCCTTGTCTGATGAGTCTCAATTACAGCTGTGACATTAAGATGGTAAAGTCAGTATCAACAGTTCAGACTGGTGTTGGTTGTGTAATGGTGTGGGGGATATGTTCTTGGCACACTTTGGGCCTTATAGTACCAACTGAGCATCGTTTTAATGTGACAGCCTACCTGAGTATTGTTGCTGACCATGTCCATCCCTTTATGACCACATCTTTTGATGGCTACTTCCAGCAGGACAATGCACCACCATGTCACAAAGCTCAAATAATCTCAAACTGGTTTCTTGAACAGGACAGTGAGTTCACTGTTCTCCAATGGTCCAATAGAGCACCTTTAGGATGTGGTGGAACGGGAGATTCGCATCATGGATGTGCAGCCTACAAATCTCCAGGAACTGCATAATGCTATCATGTCAATATGGACCTTTTTGAAAGTATGCCACGAAAAATGAAGGCAGTTCTGAAGGCAAAAGGGGGTCCAACCCGGTACTAGCAAGGTGTACCTAATAAAGTGGCCGGTGAGTGTGCGTCCTCATAAGGAAGATCCAGATTTCTTCCATATTGTGAACAAAGTGATCAGGGCGGCCAGTGTAGGCGGCCATGCAATAGGGTGACCACCTGCTAATAAGCCCAAGGGGGGACAAGGGGTATGTTTCTGAGGGACAATGTGGGACACTGCCTGGCGCGGCGGTGCCCCCACCCCACGGGCAGACTCACTGATAGTGGTTTACCCATTTCTAGCACATACCACCTTACATGGTATATTAATAATGCCCTATTCCCCTGTAATTACATGTGTAATTGCTGATGTATGTACATGAATAGGCCAACCAATGTGTATTTTTTTCTAAGATTCATAATATTTTGAACATTCAATGAACTAACAGATGCACTTCCACTTACGATTTACTTTAGCTATTTATTCATTTTTCATTACAATTTATTCACTTTAAATAAATTATAATATAAAATTATAGGATTAACAGGAATTGTAGTTGCTCAACACCACAGGAACAGAGGTTCACGGAACGAGAAGGGGGAGGAAGGATGGTGAACTTGCATGTTAGTAAAGGCAGAAGGAAGGACAGGTAAACCTAAAAGAAGTAAGGAGAGTCAATCATCCTGTGTGCTGGCACTGTTTGCATTATCATCATTTCTCTAATCCCTGTTTCATGTAATAATATTTAGATGAAAAAAAAAAAGCAGGGACTGGTACTCTATCTCCACAAAGGTGTGAATTGACTTAAGTTCCTCAATGCGTTTGGCACATGAGGAGAAGTGGCTAAAGGTCTTGTTGAAGACATTTTCGATGTCAATATTTAGCCGATCTCCTGCGTGTTTTGCACTGTTGTGAACGATGTGGGCCACACAGTTTGCCTTCAAAATGCAATTGTTGTTCTCTTTCAGTTTCTGGAAGACAGAGTTGTGTCTCCCGTAATTCAGACTAGCACTGTCAGCGGAATATGCAGATAACATGTCTAATCCCAGTCCGTTTTCCTCCAGCTTGGTGACTATCTGGTTGTTGATCGCGGCAGATGTTTCATCACTGTCATCATAGAAATCAAGGACCTTCGTTTGTACTCCCAAGTCTGGCGTCCAGTAACGCACTGACAGTGGGTTGAGCTTGGTGGTCCCATGATTGGAGGCATCTGAAGCCACTGAGAAGAATGGCGTGTGGGCTGTGGAGACACACACAGATGGGATGAACTTATATATGAACGTATAAAAAATACAAGATACTGCTTTACTGTTTTTGATCATTGATTTTATATAAATATTATCTATAGAAATATTTATAACTTTTCAAAAATTAGAGTTGCTTTTGTTTGTTTAGTTTGGGAGATAACGAATAGTGAAATGTTGTCACAATCATGTAAGGATACACAGAGCCTGGTTTCACGAAGGCACAGATGAGCAGCATTATGTTAGCTAACGTTAGCTACTAATGCAATTTCAGTGAACTGAAGGAAAAGTTGACTTTTAACATACCAGTAGAAGAAGGTGATTAGCTAACATTAGCTAGCTAACGTTAGACAAATAGCTAACACACAACAATCTTAAATCCATGAACATAACTTTACCTTTGGTTGTTGCCTCTCGTTGCTCATTCAGTGGTTTTCTGAGGACTTTCAAGCAATCTTCAACAGAGGCAGGGGCAAGCACATTCATGACAATGGCTTCTGCCTTCATCCGGACCAGAGTCCAGATAAATCTTTGGGGCTAGCTTTGTGCCACAATCTCCTGCTCGATATGATGTAATTTATGTTGGACAGTGTGATACACACTCGTCACCTCTGCAGCAGTCACTTTGTCAGCTAGAAAGTCGTTTTTAGGTCGCAGGAAAGCATCCATAGATTTGGATGTCTCTTTCTGTTGGACACGTTTCTTGTGAGTCTCCGTCGAGTCTTTGTCGTTTGACATTGTATTACCCTCCATGGACGATTGAGAAGAACGTTTTGCAAAGGTCACAAAAAGCCCTCTCGGTATCCCCCTCAACACCTTTCAGCCACAAATATTCATTTTCCCAGTCTTTCTTGTACCCACACCTTCTCTTTTTAATTGATGATGGCGGTGCCTCAGACTCAGTCTCTTTCTCCATTTTTCGAATTGGAAAGCGCGCATCTAAAAGTTCCTTCCCAGAGTGTCTGGTATGCACATGCGTGCGCTGTCATGTCAACAACAAAAAAGTTGACAACAACCTAGTCAGCAGTTCAACAGAGGGGTGGGTCACGTGGGTGTGGCAACAGTAGCGTGCTGAACTGTCAAGTAATGTTCGTTTTGGTGCCTGGGGCTCGAGGATATAGAGTGACCAACTTTTTTTTTGAGCAAGCATTGATTATGCGTGACACGGTCTCAATTTGCGGGACGCATGAATTGGGCTTCAAACACTGTGCGCACGCGCTACGCGGGACGGGTGGTCACCCTACCATACAATAATCGCAGGTGATTTCAACCAGGTGCAAGATGGGATTGTAGATAAAACTTCTCCCACCACTAATGTACCAAAAGATAGATAGTCTATACATTTACTGATTAAGGATCAAGGCCTTGATCTTATCTGGAGACTGATAAACCCCAGAGACAAAAAATATACCTTTTACTCACACAATCATAAATGACATTCAAGCATAGACTGCTTTTTGTTATCAAATGATCTTACAGAAGGGATGATGCACTGTTACAGTTGCTCGACACCGAAAGGGCTTTCAATAGGGTAAAGGGGACTTTCCACATAAAATGGGCTACGGTAATTTATTTATCACCTACAGCATCTGTTTTAACTAATGGAATGATGCCCCCCTCCTTAAACCTGACGAGGGGTTCAAAACAAGGAGATCCTCTCTGTCCTAGGCCTTTTGTTTTATTTCAAGAACCACTAACTGCAGAAAAAAGCGGACACAGGTGTTACAGGGGATGGGGTGGGGGTTGTGAACATAAATTATTTCTGTACGCAGATGATATCTTATTACTCATATCAGACTCTGGTAACTCTGTGGATTTAGTTTTAAACAAGAGTGAGGCCTTTTCAGAAATCCCTGGGTATCAGATTAATTAGCATAAATAAGAGGCTATGTCTGTATCTACAACATGTTTTTTCTTGGGTAGTTCTTTCCAGTTCAAGTGGATTCCAGTGGGCATGAAATACTAGGGTTTAAGATTATGTGCAGATTTGGAGAATATTATTATATAGAATAATATAATTTAAAATCAATTTGCTACCATTGCTTCATGAAAATGAGATGAAAAACAGGGAAGTGAAGGGACTGTCAACAAGAGAGAAAGTTCAAAAAGCTGTTTCTACACATCTTCCCCTGCTGATTTTGACAGTAAATCATTCATAAATTCAATGAATGCTGATGTTATAATGCAAATTTAGTCTAAAACGACAGGTCTTACATCTGCATTACCCTCACTAGTGGACTTATCTAAAGATGTGACATAAAAATGCCGACATACTTGATTGTGGGAAGAAGTCCTATCCATATCGCTGTCAGGCGTATCATAGCAACGCTGTCACTCACATTCTCGTATTCTCTGTTTGGGTAGTGCAACATAACATGACAGACAGACTGAGGGATAACAGAGCAGGAGGGTTTCCTTCTATCTCATACCAAACACCCTGTCTTAATAGTCCAATGGTTGGCAACCCTATAGTACAGTAACAAGGAAAACTGGAAGTGAACGATTAACATTAAGTCCCCAGAGGAAGTACAACACCCTAATAAATATATTAAATATACACAAGAGTTTAAGTGGAAAGAGTAAAATACATAGCCTAACACTTAGCCAAACAGTAATTCAACAGTAATCTAGAATGTTGCATTAGCAACACATTAGTCTCAGACAGCTAGTACAGTAGTTAGCTTGGTTAGCAGTGAACTGGTTGCAGGGAAACTAAATTATACTAAGTCACAAATCAACAATCACAAAACAGATGTAATACAAAGAGTACCTATGCTCCAACACAGGAATTTGGGAAGTAAATAAAAGATGTCTGTCAACATTTGCATTTGCTAAACGCTGAGAGTTAACAATGTCAGTTAAACTGTAACTGTTGTCAAATTGCAGCACTCACATGTAGGGGTCATGTGTTCCCATGTGTAGCTGTTTTGAAAGGAAGTCTGGAAGACATGATCAATTGCTCAACATAATTTTGGCCATGAAGTCCTGCAGTTTCTTTTGTTACAGGCTGACCTGGATGCACTGCTCCACCCTGACAGCCCTTTTTTCCAGCCCCACTAAAAGCCAGTCACAGCGGCAATGGGGAGTTTGATATGATGACAAATGGTTAAATCCAGTGGCTGAATTATCGACTGGAACCACAATGTGAGGACAAAATTCTTCTGGGACGAGAGTTGAGTGGAAGCTGCTCTACACTCTAATTGCCCCCCGCCCACCTACTCGTTTCTTTCTTGGCAGCCCTGTGTTGAGTGTTACGCAGCACTGATGAACTCTACAACACACTTTTAAGTGTTCCAATAATTAAAGCCCACAGAGATTGTCAAGATAATGCACTGCACAACAATAAGCTGCATGAATTCAAGAGCCTTGCACAACAGGTGTGGTCATAATGCTTAATTGCAGTGTCCTTGCAACTGCCATTGCCTGAAACATTTCTTTTTTTTATGTGATGGTGCTACCCTTTCACCTGAGGAGACAGCTGAGGCAAATGCAGACTTTGTGGCTCTGGAGAGAATATGCAAATGTAAGGAGATGGAGTTTATGATCCAGAACTACTCTGCTCAGAAACGGAACAATAAGTGACGGCAGTTGAAGTCAGGAAGAAAGAATCTGCAAAGTATTCATGAAATGAAAGTCAGAATAATGAGACCTGAGTCTGAGGCGTATCCCTGCTCTAACACAGCAATTAGGTTGACTGTGACAAGCTAGATAAGATTTTGTCACATGACAAGGCAGCTTGTAAGGACAAATTGAAAAAAAAGTTTTGCATTTATTTTAAATATTTCTGTGGCATTCAAATAGGTTCTTTAACAACCCTGTCTCCTAGAAATTACAAGTATACTGCTAATTTGGATTCAGATTATGTTTTTATCACATAATGAGGAAACGCTGCTAATGAATCTGCCAAGACCCAAAACGTTAATTACCTCATTCTAAACTTTTCTTCTGTGTGGTCCCTCTGTGGTGCAATGATTTACGGAAATCCCTCTCTGTCTTCAAAAATCACTCGAAAAAACAAGATAATTTAGAGCCCCAGTAACAAGTGACATCCACATTCGTCAGAGGGTCATCACCATTGCGCTGGAAAGGTAAGTTTGTGGGCAAGTTAGTGGCCACACCCATTTCTTTTGTAATTGTCCAAAATCAGCAAAGTACTGGGAAGATGTACATGCTGAGAAACCATTTAAATGTCACAGCTCTGGCTGTGATTCCAATTTTTCTGTGTTCCCCTCCTCCTTTGTGTGTCTTTGCACGTGTGTGTGTATGTTGTGGACACGGATTACCATTCCAGGCACCTGGCTGATCTACTCACCTGATTCCAATCATCTCATCTACTTCCTGTTTAAATAAGCCAGCTCTCCTGCTACTCATCACCGGATTGTTCCGTCTCCTTAGTGGTACAGTAACTCTCGGCCATGTGTTATAATTGCCTAGTGTCTATTTGCTTACATGTGGTTTTTCTGTGCCTGCGCCCACTGTTCACTGCTCACCTCAAGCCACCTCTGCAAACACCAGCCACACCACTTCATCTCCAAGCTGCCTGCCTCCAGTCTTCATCAGCCTGCCAGTCACTTCATTCTTTGATCATTTAACACTTTTATTTACACTACTCTTGTTATGTGCTATGCCCGCATCTTGGTCTGCCTAAACCGAAACAGAACATTTAATGTGCTGCTTTCTACTAAGAGATGTACCAGCTGATGGTCCTTGTTGTAACAAATGTTAAAGGACCAGTGTGTAGGATTTAGTGGCATCTAGCGGTGAGGTTGCAGATTACAACCAACTAATTACCCTTCACCTCACCATCCTGTTCCAAGAGTGTAAAATAGGGGTCATCAACTACATTTGTTCAAAGGCCAGAATTTGCAGACACTGCGTGTGCCGGACTTTCTAATTAAAATAAATTATTTAGGCTTGATTAGCGTATTATTGTTTAATATTTTCACTTTCCATAAAATCCTGTTTTTATTAGCCTATATTAATGTGAACAGATGGCTGAAACTACATACTTACTTAACTAGAAAATGCTCTCAGACTTCACTGAGCTGATAAAATCTGTAATTATAAATATAACTTTAGAATGCAGTTCTTATTGGCAGGGAATATTAATCAACCTGTTTTAACGCTATTGTGCTTTTGAGACGTTGCTATGCATGTGACACCTGTAGTTACTGGTGGTAACAGCAGATGCGGTTTAATTCATAGTTTCCTGTCACTTGACATGCGCAGTGACCTGGAGGGCAAAACAACAGACCAACACAGCGGCTCACACCATGGCTCCCCCGTAGAGACGCTGCAAAAGCAGTCAAATATTTTTTGGATCACCTTTCAACTTTAGAAAAAGAAAGATATGATCACAAACTGCAAGTGTTGGGCATATCTGATCCATATAACGTTACAGCATCCACTGCCGCATTTCTAACGTTAGAAACCGCCAGGTCCTTGTTGCTGCTCGACTGTGGTATGTTTATGTTTACCTTGTGGGGAATCCCTCACCTAACACAGCCCAGGCTTGCCTTCTCCTCAATTAGTACGTCCGAAAGCACAAAAGCCACCCAGCATTTCCAGCAACTCAAAGTAACAGTGTATCACTTGCTTATTGGTTGGCAGGCAGCGGAAAATAATGTCTTTTTAGCCCTCCATCGGAGCGTTTTCCTTGGAATGTGACGTCACATGAAAACTGGAGGGTATTAATATAACCAATGTTTCCTGAGGGAGGGAAACACATTAGTATGGGGGATTGCGTCCACGCGAGACCAACCTGAGGAAACTTTATCAAAATGCCTGTCAGGGCCAATGAGACTGTTGCAGGCAAGGGGGTCCCGCCTTCCCCTGGAGCTATAAAAGTCTCATCTCCTCAATCTAAACTGCTCTTCACCGAGTTAGTCTGTGGCGAGGGGCTGACCTGTGTTGTACCTCGTACCACGGATGGGCTAGCGCATTTAACTCGAGTGGTGCCTGTAGAGAGAAGAACATAGGACCTTGCCGAACCAATCCCAGATCTGCTCCACCACATCCAGGTGGAGTCTCCACTCCCTCGACAGGGGAAACCCTCTGGAGAGCAGATCTGCGTAGCTGTTTTGCACACCCGGGAAGTGCGTCGCTCTGAGAGACAGTAGACGCATGCTGGTCCATGAGAGCAGGCTGTGGGAGAGAGAGCAGGGGAAGGGAGTGTGTCTCCCCTTGCCTGTTCATGTGTGTGTCTCAGTGACAGAAACACAGCTAACAGTTCCAGTACATTGATGTGCCATGTTCTCTCCCCGTCCGTCCAGGTCCCGTTCACATGAAAGTTCCTGCAAATGCCACCCCAGCCCCACCTAGAGGCGTCCGTGGTTACCAGCACGCAAGAAAGGATCCGGCCCAGAGGGGCTCCCATGCTCAACCTGGCTGAGTCCCTCCACGGGACCAGAGCGCACATGCACGATTTGTGTGAGTTTTGGGGGCTTGAGTTATGGTGCTTGGGTGCAACTGTATGCTTAGCCGAGACTTCTTTAACCTTGGAGCACACTGGAAAAGAGGAATCTCTCAGTTTAGCCCTGTGGGTCGAGAGTCCGTGAAACGCGGGGAGACAGCGAGCTCCCCCGCCGTGGCCGGTAGAGCTAGGCAAATGACTGCCTTCTTCCTCTCACCTCTTGTGCCGCTTTTGGGGCCACTGCCTGTTTAGGGACAAAACGATGTCTAGCCCACGCAGACTGTTTCGGCTGGGACCGGGACTGAGGCCACGGCTCGGGTGGAGTCGATGAGAGAAATCCTCTGGAGAGGGTCTCTTCTGGGCCGCGCATCGGGGAAGGGAGCGCAACTGGGGATGGAAGCTGAGAGGCTCACTGAGAGGCTTCTGCTGAAATCGGCCATTCTGTGAACCTCATCCAGCAACCCGACCAGATTCTCATTTCTCTTTAGCGCCTCGTGCAGGTCACTCAGTTTCTCTGCCTGGTAAGCTTGCAGCATGGATGCCATGTTGAGCGCACGCGCAGCCAGGCCTTGGGAACGGTTTATTTTCTCTGGCTGCGAGGCGAACCTACACTACTTACTCGGGAGTGTTGGCTTACCACTAGCTGAGTTGGACCTAGGTGCCAGGTGTGTGGCCAGCGTCTCATCCATTGGCAGGATGTTGGTGAGTCCGGCTGACTCCATACCCTCCAGGTCTAGGAACTGAGAGAAGGGCAGGGAGAGCAGGGCCTTAGGGGTTGCCCAGGACAGTGAAAACTCCAGCGTAAAGTCCAGGAAGACCAGCAATTTGAATCTCACTGTTGCAGGTTGCTGGGAAAGAAAATAATTACCACCCCCTCGCCAGCAACAGACGCTGCGTTTGTTGCTGGCGAGGGGGTGGTGCTGGCCGCGGTACTCCGAGGCTGGTAAGTGCAGCTTTGGCATGCAACATACCAAGACAGACTGGGCAAGCACCGTGGGTATCTTCCACACGCACTTGGGCATGGGCGGCTTTTGGGGGCTTTCATAGCCCCAGGGGAAGGCGGGACCCCCCTTGCCTGCAACAGTCTCATTGGCCCTGACAGGCGTTTTGATAAAGTTTCTTCAGGTTGGTCTCGCAAGGATGCAATCCCCCATACTAATGTGTTGTACCGAGTGTACCGACCGAAAGGGAACTATGAATACTACAGGTCACAGAAGTCTGGTGCAGCTAAACAACAGCTACCATAATTATGTGAGCAGTCATGATGTAACTTTATGCTGCACAGCACATGAGTCTGCAAAGAGCGAAAGTGAAAGGAGTTAGTAAAAGCTATATTTTAATGTAATAAACCATCGAAACCATCATAAAATAGATTATAATGCACCTGCATATCTTCTAATACACCTGGAATACAACTGTAACTGTAAATTTGATGAAAAGAGACAGTTATTACACAAGCTTTCTCTCCATACAACCACATTCCAAATAACATAAAGCTTCCAAAACATTGAAATATTGATAAAAACAGTCAATATTCCTATGACCAAAAGCACTCCCATCCTTTACAGGCCACAGCTTGAGAATAGAACATCCTATAGGGCTGTAAGTGGGCTCTCTTCGTATTGAGGAGACGAATCGATTGATATCCTGCATGTCTGTGTAGCTCCTACGGGTTGCCAGCAGAGGCCAATAAAGTCTACCTCCGCCAAACTCTTCTTCTCTACTTCAGTCCGATGACAGAAACGAAACTTATTAGCTAAGCCGACCCTACCAAGATGGCGGCCCGCCAGACGTCTCTGTTGACACAAAAGACCTCTGTTTTTGGACGGATCCCTGTGTACATGTTTGGACTGCCACCATCACAGCACTTGTGAGTTACTCCATTTTTCACAAATAAATCACGTAAAACCCTTAGGGCCCTAATCCACTTAAGTGCATTAGGGCCCTAAGACCCTGATACTCTGTGTAGCTCCCCAGCTACACGTACTGTAACAACCAGCTTCCTCTGTAGATATAAAGGACTTATTCTAGAAAGCTTACGAATGAAAAATGGATTCCAGTAAGTACAGACCTAGTTAATGCTAAGAGTAACCAGCGTTAGAATTCTTCTTCCATCAAAACATAATTGCCAAAACAAATTAGTAGTTTATGAATATCAATTCGAGGAGATGGGGTTAGCTTGAATGGTCAGCTCTTCACTCAGACCGCTCTTTTTCACCTCCTGGACTCCTATTTCTAGACTCCAGCATGTGTGCACATTGTACACTTTACATTCTTATACATTTTAATACATCTTTATAAAATGACACAAGTGCGTTTTTTTACATTCATTATGTGGCTAAAATAACGCACTCGTGTCATTTTATCAAGATGTACTGTCCAAAGCATAGACATATTGCGCTGTTGTAATCCTACAATAAACATGCAATCAGTACACATTCGCAAGTTCCATCATAATGTAGTAAAATTCAAACACACAGATTCAGGGTGCCTTACATAACCACAAAGTAAGCCTGGCGGGTGCCGTCATCAAAAGTGTGCCTGCAGCCGCCTTCCTGAGATGAAAAACAAATGAAACACTTTGAGGCTGAGATGATTCCCCTCCCCTCCTGCAACTCCATCTGTCACTCCCAGCAACTTATTCTGAGCAAGAGTGCTTTCCTGCATGACCTCCATCACAGCGTGCAAGATGAACGAGGTAGGTCTGGTCTCTGTCCTCTGTCTTCTCTGTGCCAAGGCAGCAGGGGCACCGAAGCATCGAGAACACCTGCAAACTGAGAGTAATGAGGCAGCAGGCCGCGCGGTCGCCCATCCTCCCCGCACTAATCAATCCAGCTAGCCATTAAGGGGACCAAAGAGGGTTACAGCTAGTTAGTGAAAGTTTCAGCTTTATGCCTCCATAAACCTTTGTCTGCTTTCCAAAAGTGGTCATCCGTTGTTTCTACAAGACAGTCACTAGTTTTGTGTTTTTACACCTCACATCCCACAGACCACATCTGTGGTTTTTCCATTTCCTGTTGATTACTTTTCTGCCTCAGTTTCAGCCTATTAAGGCTAAATTTAGCTCCAAACAAACCATTGTTGGAGCTGAAAAAATAAACCCCAGAACTCCCCATTACCGGAGGAAGGAGGTTATGAACACATGGGTATTAGCTGAATTATTTGTCATATAACAATCATTCATTTATCAAGGGTCTAAGGTAAGACACAGCTACAATATTTCTATTAACATGTTAATAAAAAACATGACTTAAACTGAGACTTTTTAGGTACATTTAATGTTCATGTTCAAATTCAGATGCAGGGCTTAGCGTTAGTTCTTAAACACTTCCTGAGAGATAATTTTTTCCTGAACACCCTCAAGCCCTGGTTCTCATGTTAATACCAGAATGGTGAATGCAAAAATATGTTGTCATTCCGATTGAAACATCCATCTATTCCCTCTATTCCACCCCTTCAGTCTCATAGAGTCTCCTTCTTTGCATTTCCATTCTCCTCCTGCCAGCCGCAAGGCAGAAGCCAGAAATGCCCTGGAAAAAGACATGCTGTCACACGGTGCATAGCCCCCCCAAAAAAATAATCATGCCACCATGTCATTACCCAACCTCGACTCTCTCAGAGCAATCACATTCAAAGAGCATTTTTCAGGAGCTCCCTCCCCAGCACAACTAGTAAGCATGGCTAATGGAAATTTAATCAGCAACGAGAGAGGACAGCAGGCATAATGCAACAGATGATAAATAGAAGAAAGATGCAAATGGTATTTATTTTAGACAGGCCGTGCTGACAACCCTGATAATGCCTCCTCATGCAGCTTCTCCCTGAAGCTTCCTTTTGATGGCTCCGAAGTGGTATGTACCATATTTCACAGCCTATCATTTATAGAATAAATTGTGTTATTCATAGAAATGTTTTCATTTTTTCTGAATGCCTCTTGTCAGTGATGCCTGAGCACCATGGCTGTAGGTCTAAATTAATAAAAAGCAATGTAAATTTCTGCAGTCATTACAAACCAACAGTATTTATAACTGGAAACATGCAAGGCCCCTTTTAAAATTACCAGCAGGTCCACTATTTTAATTAAGATGAAGATTGTTCCTTTTGTGCTCTCCTGTAGTATTAAATGTGGGGTATGCGATTCTGGAAGAACACAATTCCATGACAAATACCATGATACAGAGGAAACAATGACACATTAAGTAATGTAACTAATGTTAGCCAAGTTGTGGGTCAGCAAACTGTTGCTACAGCTGCTGCTGCGAAGCTAACACGCAGAGAGGACGAGACAGACCCAGAGACAGCACAGCAGTTCCAGACAGCGAAACTCACAACTCCTAATACTATAGCTAACATCACAACAACAGCATGTCTTGGCAAACATTACCTGACAAAGCATAGCTGAAATATTGTTGTTTGTTTCCCATTTACCGCAGATTTTTTTTTCAGCACACAGAACTGTCACCTAACGGACTGTGATGAGCTATTCGCTGAATTTAAATTTTGTATTTGACATGTATTGGATTAGTATGGCTTACCCCACCTTTAACAAAGTTTATACTTTCAACCAAAAGATAGATCTGAATGCTCCATAACCTGTTCCTCCAACAAAAGGGATTTACACCGTTTTATTTCTGTAAAAGTGTGAATAGAGTGACATTTCTTGCTATGAATCAAGTATGCAGCCTACACATGATGCAGATTCTGTGTTCACTCCAGTGACAGTCTGACCATCTGGAATACCGGGACAATTCCCAGTGGGCTGGCCAACCTCCGGGCCGGTGGGCTGTCTTCCTTAGCCTTTACTTTTTTACTAATAATGAAAAAGTTTGCAGAAGGTTGAGCAACATGGGCCAACCCCCCTATCTCCCCAGACCTGTTGGTTTATTCCATATGAACGTCTATGCAGCCCTTAACCCCGCCCCTTCGGTCTCACTCACACACACCACAGCAACACTGACAGCTGGAAGACGAGCTACAATAGAAAATGGAAAAGCAAAGTTTAAAAACGTTAAGGCTGAAAAGTTCAGAGACAAACGAGTCAAAGGTCTTTGCTGAAATGCAAGTAAATGTAAAAAGGTAACAGGCTAGTTCCGTAGTAGTACTACTAGTACCTGGGCCACAGACGCTAAGGCCCAATCCACACTATAAACGGAGAATGAAAACGAATATGATCTCCATCCACTGCAGCGTTTTAACTGCGTATCAGAGTTGATCTCCATCTATATTAAAACGACTGAAAACGCACATTTTGTGGCCGTTCACGTACACTGGGCATGCGCGTGCCGGTGTAAACATGAAGCAGATGGTCTATTCCGTATTTACAGAAGATTTGTCGAAAGAATAAGTAATGTAGACGAAGAATCAGACCAGATTTTTTTCCGCATGGACCAATAACGAGCTGGGACTGTTACTGAATGTAATATGGGAGTGTGGCGGCGGAAAATAGACTGCAAGTCATCGCAAAATAAACAGTGACATGCACAGTACAAGTGTAGGCAGATATGCGTTATTTGCACGGGACAGAATATTTTAATAAAAGTAGTACCGTGTGTCTGTTTTGCATGACTTAAGACCCAATCAGAGAGCCGAGCGTGAATGTGAGCGTATGCGTCATCGTTTCTAATGTCCTCCGTTTTTGCCTGTCTTCACCGAAACGTCCTAAGAAGTTTCAAAATTAAAAACGGGGTCGGCAGCGTTTTCAGACTTCTCCGGTATAGGTCTTCATTTTCGCCGTTTTAGTCTGGTGCAAATGTAGCCAAAGGTCTACGTTTTAAAACGAAAACGCAGTAGTGTGGATGGGGCCTAAGACCAGGAAGAGGAAGATGCCACAGCCCTGTTCACGGGTGAAAGATTAGACAGAGAGGACAGCGAAGCCAGAGATAGTGTAGCTGAACCATATGCGTCTAAATGTGTTAATACAACATGTTATCAGAATCTCTCAGTCAAATGCAAATGCTGTTGGTCAGCTACTGTTTTGTAAATGAACCAGAAAGAAAGAACTGAGGTAAAGAGTACAGTAACTGTGTGTTCAAACAGGCTAGTGGAGAAACTAAAATCTGATGCTTAATGTTAGTAAAGTTCTGAATGTCTACATTTTGCTGTCCTGTGGGGATTTTGTGGGAAATAAATCACTTCAGTATCAGTTATTTACTGTCATGTAATTTTATCTTGCTAAAATAAGCATTTTAATTTGCTTCTGATTGATTTTGTCTTGGCATTCTACATGTATAAATGTTTTAGACATTTACATATGTTAATGAGCTAATTTTATTTAATGTCTGTTTTAATGTGTTGCCATTCATTGATATTCACTTGATATGCTGCTAGGTGGTTGTATGAGAGGCTGGACCTGTTAGTATGTGCGTGCATTAGCAGGGCGGCCGTGGTGGAGTAGGATATATGGTGGACCGTTCTAGTGGGCTGGTCTGGTAAAAAGTCCAGGGACATTTTTTACTCCCATTCCGTCCCTGGCCCACTCTGCATATCAACAACAGTACAAAAGTGTTTCATTAATCTATCCATCGACTAAAGTCTGTGTTTAGTCCCAAATTCAGTTTTAAACCAATACTCGGTTGGTGACATTTGGAGTTTAATTAAATACATTTACATCTACATCAGGACGTATTAATGACACATTTTATTTTAGTATCAAATGTTTGTCACAACTGCAGCACCTAAAATCTACATTTGATAGAAGAATTGGAAGTAGCAGAATTTTTGAGAGTTGAAGTTACACTCAAAAACACAATGAATTCAAGTTTCACTTGGGAGATCAGAGAGTTTCTATGTTACACAACCTCTCTTAGATTTTATTGTCTAATAAATACCCAAACATAAAGTCAAACAAAAATGTCAAAAAAGGAAATATTCTTACATCTATTTTCATTACCAAACAGATAAATACAACCGTACCCTGTGCTTGGTCCCATTCTGGCCAGGATCACTGGAAGGCTGCCGAGCCCAGTTCCCTTGCTTGCTCGCCTGGCTGCGGTTCTGGTGCCCATTCAGGACTCAGTTAGCTAAGTGGACCGCTAAGTTAGCTGCACGGCTAACTGAGCTAACTGGCTAACAGCAGATAGCAGCAGTTATGACCTAATATGTAATATGCTGTCCCCTGTTATAGTATGAATTCGGCAGATGGATAGTAGTATCAAATTTTAGTACCTTTTAGAACTTTTTGTACCTTTAAACTGAGGTGACTCTGAGCCATTTAAACGTTGGGAAAAACTGTACATTTAAAATGTAATGTAATAATAGCTTCATATACAGTTTTAATATGATTCAATTATGATTTCCAAATGAACTTTGTTAGCAGACTAAAAGATTTGTGTATTAGAACATTGTTTATCATGCAAGAAGCCAGGAAAGAACAGGGGAAACTTGGGAGAAGTTGCAGACATCTAGCATGAGAGGCTGACAGATAAGGCAAACAGTTCCAGTCAAGAGCACTGCGATCAAGCAAGGCCAGTCACCAGAGTACTGAAAACATGGTGCGTGGAAAGAGGATGTGTGTGCGTTTGAAGGATTGTTAACACAGTTGACAGAAAGTTTAAGGTTAACTTATATGGTTCTATGTTTAAATTAATGTTAAATAGTTGAGTACTATAAATTATAAATATAAAAAGACCTATGTATCTGATCATTTCTGAAGCATCCTATATAGGGTGAGGCCCGCTACAGGGTCAGTAGAGTAAGCCAAGATCTAGGGTAAAGATTGTCTGCAGCCATGACTTTGAACACATGCGTGTATATGTAAAGATTTCGTCATAAATGTAAGGTTGTAATCTTCTCAAGTTTAAATGTCTGTATTTCAGCCTGGAGTTTTTGTTGTATGTTTAGTAAGGAATGCTAGTTTCCTGGGAAATCTGGGCATTTAGCCTAGTCTGCTCCAAACACAAATAAGAGATTATGACAAGGCCAGAAAAATTTTTGACAACTGGTTGAAAATGACAAACTATTTGTGTGTGTGTGTGTACATTCCATGTTTTTTTTCCAAAGATTATAACTGAATGGTGGGGAAGGGAGAGTTGATCTCAACCTGTCTGAGGGGGACTCCTCATCAACTTTGGTCATTTCGTCTCAGATATTTTGCATTTAATGTAGGCCTACTAATTTCATCCATACATTTCCAACATTCAGTGTTTCTAAGAACTGTGTTACTCTTCTTTGAATATCACTCTCAAATAGGTAATTGTATAACTTCTGATAGTTGATATGTTCTTTATAATTTGGCTCACATCAACATTATTATCCATGACAAATTTCTTATTATATTGTGTTTATTATATTTAGATGCACTGCATTTTATGATATTTACAGAATCTATATCTTTATACATATTCACTTTTTTTGTAATAAATATATTTGTAAACTTCTTCTTCTTCTTGTATGTGCACAAGAGGAAATGCCTTCCTCAAAATATTCCTTATCTTGGAAACAGCAGTTGACAAAATAATCCCGCCACAATGCCAAGTGAAGTAGCTGTTCTGGAACTTTCAATCAAGTCACATGAACTTCATAGGCGGGTGGAAATTATGTTTGTTGAAATTTACCTATTTTTGAGCATTTCTAATTCTTCAAATTTAAGTCTTAGTTGATTTAGCACCCTTGGTTACTCAATTGAGGTACCCACAGGTCAGGTAAGTGTTAATTGCTAACCCGGGCAATGCTTTATTCTGTATCAGATGTATTTTTACCTTATAATTTACTTATGAAAGGGCTTCATTGTGAATCGACATGCTTTCACACTGTTCCAGCAGTCACTCAGTCCTGCAGCCCAGGTGCATCTCTGCCACAGAGTAACACAGCCTGTCATTAGCACTAATATAGCTGTCAAGGGAGCTGCAGGACTGTTGTTTGCACAAGAGTGCAGATGAGCTGGTTCGCTTGTAATGCCTGTTCTTCTTGGATGTTTCTTGTTTTCCTCGACGGATTGAATCTGGCTGAAACCTTGCTGTCAGTACAACTGTACAGCTGTACAGAGTAGCATCCCTGCAGAGGCATCGCTAATCAAGTCTTGTTTTGGTCCTCTACAGCTAGCAGTTGGACTTCTCTGAATAGCTTCAGAACTGTCGACACTGTCACACATCTCCATGAACTGGCAGCCTATGAGAGGCAGTAATTAGATGAATCCTGGCACTGCATGGGCACATATAATATGAGCCTAAATTGTAATAGCATTGGTAGAGCTTCTTATAATCTTGAATATATAATAATGTTTAGTCTTTTGTGCACCTTCATAGCACCCCGCTCATAGAGCTCGTTGAGAAAATGGAAGCATTCATTTAGCAACAGCTTCCAGCTATATGCTACTGCAGATTTCTGGTTTGACATTGATATATGATCTCTCATAAACACCTAAGAAAAAAAAAAATTTGATAATAAAACAACACCCTTACTCTGGCTCAGAGACATACTACGTCTTCAGCAAGCATCCAGATTTCTAAATGAAGATGAACTAAGTGGAATTTACTGAGCATATTGGTCTGTGAACAAACACGAAGAGAGGGAGCTTGCTGCACGACGTCCTGCTGAGATAACACACGTTTCTCTGTCATGCTTTTTTTCCCTCTTCTTTCACAACAGCAAAGTGGCAAAAACAAAACAACCACAGGACTGTATTTCAGCCAGATAAATGCAAGTAAACATATGAGACAATCCTATCATTGATCAAAATGAGCTGCTCCGGATCTTGGAAGCTTTTTGTTTAAATTTATCTTCTGGTGTCCTACTTTAAATGAATTCATGAAAGTTGGTAAAAACGTGACTTTGTATGTCAAACAACACAGGCCAAGCTCGGCTCACAGGGAAATGATGCCGATAATTGTGTTTGTTGGATGATTAAGAAGGTTTCAGAGAACAACTTGCGCCTCCGTGCCTTGGTAGCTTCCTGTTGATTAGAAAGCCATCCATTTTAATGGCTTTTCTTCTCCCTTTGTTAACTAGGCACCTCTCTAGTACAAGAAAATGGCACCCAAATGAATGGCATGCTATTAAAGTGGAAATAATAGCTCAAAGTAGCAAAACAATGGAAGGAAAAAAAAAACATGGAGACATACAAAGGTTTGAGATATGGAGATTTGCAATCTTCTCAGCATGCTGCTCACAGTGTGTCTGTTTTCCAAACTTGTCAAAACTAGTATTGTATTAGCTAGAAGTTGGTTAATTTTTAGACACCCATTTTGCTGCTCCAGTAAAACAGGCCTTTTGTGATGAACAATCGAGCTGGGATTTCATTCTTATGTTACCTTTTATCCCTCCTTAATAAGTGCAACACACACCGGCTGTATCATGCAGCATTGCGCTATTTGACGCAGATGAAATGACATCCGTAGCACTCAACAAACACATCATACAGACAGAAGAAGTGGTCCAGGTGCAATAGCCAGGATGTAATGATCTGGGGAGCAAATGGGATAAAATTGCTGCACTTCTGGAGAGTTGTGGTCGATGCCGGGAAGTACGACGCGTTTATCCTAACACAGTCAGCCTGTGATGGTACATAGCAAGACAGCAGTGATGTGTTGGCTTATATAGGAAAAAATTATATGTACAAAATTATTTCAACCAGGTATTCCACATGCCTGCTCACCACAGAGCTTCCAGGGGCATGGTTTTCAATAGTTATTAGTATTTAATCGTAATATTGTTTCCTAACCTAACCGTATAACCTAATATTTTATATTTATTATTAGTTTTAAGAGTTTTCTCTATAGTGTTTTGTTTCAAAACAGATCAGACAGACTGGCCTTCAAAACTTTGTGTGGATCATTTTTATTGAAGCATCAGAAAGACCAGCACTTGAGCAAATCCATTACCTGCTTTTATCAGATAAAGAGCACAAATGGCTCTCTCGGCATAAGTGCGATCCTGGTGACATACCCAAACATTCAGGAAAACTATTTGACAAAGGGTACAAAAAAAAGTTATTGATCTGTCTGATTCAAGAGCAGGATCTATTTTTCATGAAACGAAACCCAACGCAGCATGTCTAATACATTATAAACATGGTATTTTGCAGGTAAAATGCAGATTTTAACCAAATTAAAGCTTCATGTGCACTTTAATACCAACATATGAGACTGGACAGAGAATCAGCAGTGATCATTTGGTTACACTTATGACCTGTGTTTACACTTTCATTTGCCATCCTTTATGGATGGCAGATGGAAGCAGCGTGAAGGCTCAGTGTGGATGGTCAACAAAGCAGGTGACTTTCAGAATTCATGCGCTGTCTTTCTTTGGTTTCTTGATACCACTCTCGTGTCTGTACAGTAAATATGAGGCTAGCAAGTCAGCCTTTCAACCCTTGCACCTCCAAAGCTCACTAACTGACACATTTATTAACACGTTTAATCCCTTTATTTGTTTCTCGGGAGATTGCCAGGCAACCAGCTGAGACTCCAGGAAGTTACTGCTCTTTGCCAAGACATAGACTGAAAAAAATTATGAATTATTGAATTGAACAAACAAGATATAACATGTTAATTAGTGAGCTTTGGAGGTGCTGGTAGGTAGGTTTTGTTACCATTGGACATACCCAGGCTAGCTGTTTCCTCCTGTTGCCAAGTCTTTATGCTAAGCTAAGCTAACAGACTGCTGGCTGTAGCCTTATGTTTACTGTCAAGCATGAGAGTGGTATCAACCTTCTTATCTAACTCTCTGCCAGAAAGTGAATAAGCATATTTCCCAAAATGTGGGACCTGTCCTTTAACACTTACAAAACACTTAAAAATACTCAAAATTATCCAGACATGTCTAAACCTTCCTGACCTTATGTGGCCACGAGAGTGTCTCTCTTAAGTTAGACAAAGTAACATGATCTTTTTTCAGAGAAACTCTTAAGGCTCAACAAAGCATCCCGTCTTGTACCAACAGTGAACTTTGGTTTCTTTTCACCTTAATGACAATGGTTTGTGAACATTAACTAAGAAGCTTTAGTTCCCTAATTTTAATCAGAACGTAACCACAGGGGTGGCAGATTAGAAGTAATTTGGATCACTTTAAAAGACACTGACAAGCGCCCTATTTTGTCATTGTGGTATGACAGCTTGTTGCACAGGCGATGCAAAGTAGAACCCAAAGTTTGAGGACAATATGGATTGTTGTTTTTTAAATGTTCCTGTGAGTGTTGCCTTAAAAATCCCCATGCATTATGATGTTCAGTGTCTTTCAAACACACAGACCCCACATGAGCTCTGTTTTGTTTCTCTTTGTTAAAACAGAATGCTTTCATCTGGATTCTAACTGGCATTTTGTGGGCAGCATTTGATTCGGTGGAAATGTGTTGAGCTGGTGGGCTGAAAGGTTCCCTGCTACTGCTACAGAGACAGAACAATCCCACGTGGGAATAGTGTGTCCTCCCCCTCTGTCGTTTCCATCTCAGAACTCGCGGCCAGCCCTCCTTCAGGAGAAACTTCAACAGAAAAACAAGGTGATCAGAAAAGCAACCTGCAATGCAAAATGACTCACCATGCAGTTTACCTCCAGACATGAGCTTTTATACCAGCTGTAGCTCTGCGCCATCTCCAACACATACACTAACTCACTTTGTCACAGAACTTGACATTTCCAAGTAATTACAGGTGTATCTCATTATTGGCTGTCTGAATTGAGGCTATTTTCTCCTGACATTAGCATATGTTTAAAGATAAAGCGTCATTTAATTACTCTCATGTGAGGCCCGCGTGGACCTGGACACATGGGTAGCCATACTGTCTGTGTGTAGTGTTAACAGCACTCATGTCTCACAACACCAAGAGCTGTTTTCAACAAACACAACTCGCCTGGTGCAGATTAGGCACGGTAAATTACAAATCAACCCATCCTAACTCTGATCTCTGTTCAGGCAACATACTGCCACTGTTTGCATGTTTTGAGCTATCTTCTTAAGATAGACTGATAACAGCGGGGAACGCCTGAAATGGAAGACGCCAGCATGGGGGCTACATGTGCAAAACTCCCCCAGAACAACCCCCACCCCTCACAAAGTTCATATCTCCAGCATCACCACATCAAGTGTCTTTGCTGACATGTCACAGATATGACAGGTGATAATTTTCAATGGCAGCTGCAGGGCAGACTGCTGGAACAATCTCTATCCATTACATCTGTGTGTGTGTGTGTGTGTGTGTGTGTGTGTGTGTGTGTGTGCGCATCCCTTTATGGCACAGATAAGCAAAAGGATGTTGGTTTTAGCACCATCTTGGTACATGGCGTACATCTCATCTCCACTTGACAGCCTGTTATGAGCTCTCTCCAAACACGTCATTGACAAGTGTCTTAAGCAGCCTGTGTTTCCTTGAACTGACGATAAATGACTTTGTCCTCTTGAAAGCTTAACAATCTAAATGATTCATACCACCCAAAAGTCCTCTCAGTGATTCATGGCTTGCTGCGCGTATAGGTGTAGCTGGCGTTAAATACATAAACAGCTGAGCTAATGCAGTTAGGCCAGGGTACAACTCAGTGTGAGATGAAGCGGGTCTGCACCTGCTTGCTTCAGATGAAGCACACTCTCTGACATCAAGGGCGTGACGTTTCTGCGGCCAGTGGTGATAAACCAACTCCCCAAGCTGGCTGTGCATTTGTGAACCTGCTGTCAACTTTTATAACACTTACCCTACTTGAAATCTGTGTTGTTTTAATGTGGATTTGCATACAGACATTGTTCAGGTTGATATTTTGCTGTATTAGGCCAGAGCTGTGAGACACAAACAAAAGCTGACAGAGCAACAAATATTATGTCAGTTGTAGTCTACTCATGTTGTTTATTTGCCATGAAATGAAAAATAAATGTTTGTGCTGAGACTAGATTGCAGAAGTCAGTGTTGTGGTGAAGTATAGCTGCATATTTAGCAAGTGTAACTCTTCACGAAAACAGTCACTGCTTCACATTCTGTTGTTAATTTTGAATAAACGCACATTTTAAGGTCAGCTCAGTTAGCCTACATCCCTTTTCCAAATTGAAAGCCGTTTAGCATTTGCTTTTCAACACTGAAATCAGTCAGCTGTGGAGAATTTGTCATGTGGTCGTAGATGCCAATGCTTAGCTATTTCTTAATTACAACATAATTGATGGCTAATGTTTCGTAGCAGGCAGGAGAGTTGTTGTTAGTGGTGCAATAGCATGAAAAGGAGAAGTTGACTATGCTTGAGCAGCCAAAGTTATTATTTCATTACACCTTGGGATACATGTGTGGCACTGTGATTTTAGCACACCACTATCAGCCTGGAATATCACACAGAGATTGTGTTTACATGGTAATCGGCATTCAAGGTGCACGGGTCATTATCAGGAGAATTAATCTAATTACCATTATCATTATTTTATTATCTGATAAATTGGCTGTCTTGACAAATGCTCCCCATGGAGCCACACATGGAAAATGGCAAAGTGCAAAGTGCCAAAGTCTCTGAGTGAAAATGGTTCTGCTGGGGTGATCAAATTAAAACTACATTGTCAGTTGTGTGTAGATATACACACAGGGCAAGGATGGTGTGAAATTAAGGTTACAGTATAAATTCAGGAGACCATGTAGACCAAAGTAGATCAAGACAACTACTTTGTCAGGTGATAAATTTAGTAATATGATCATTTGGCTTTTAACGTGATATAATGTAAGTAAAAATGAAGGACCTGATAATTATGAAAACAGGATCTCTGGATTAACGTTATGTGATCAGTCAAAACCCTGCCGGTGACCATTTCACTGATATCTGTTGCTAGGAAACAGCATGAGTCAGGGTTTACTTCCTGCCACCTGCTGACATTAACAAATACCGTAACAGGAAATAAACTTGGACCTGTTTACAGCACAATGTTTGAAACCGGGGGAATTATCTTCAGGGGCTGCGACTGCTTGTAGCCTGCTGGAGAAAACTCAGGCAGATCAGAGCGAGTTTCTCATTATAGAAATGGAGGGTCACACTGTTAGCTTTTAGTTGAGTTTATTTAAAGAAACAATGTTTTGACATTTCTCTTCAAATGATTTGAAAAGGTTTTATCACATTTACAAGATCTTTCTCAAGTTTCCGCTTCTTCGGACGCAGTAGTGAGCCACATTTATGTGCACAGGCAGTGAAAACATTTATATGGAAAATTTAGATTAAGTTTGGTTCCAATAGATACTAAGGTACATTCAGTCTGGGTACTGCCAAAGCTCAGAAAACACGAAGGACTTTTATTTCCCTCAATGAATGCAGTTATGATTAAAATAAATGATTTACATACAATGGTAAAAACATAAATAATATGATAACCTTTTGCTCATGTAACTATGCATTTATTAATATGTGTATGCACATAAATGATCTATAATGACTAAATAATTAACAAATGTTTTGTTGGGTATGTTTGCAAATGTGAAACATATAAACAAATAATACAGTCGTTTCAATGTTCCATATATATCCACTCCCCACCTCCACCCAAAGTGCCTGGGATCTCCTATGGACTTGCTTTATAAATAAAAAGTAAATTATAATCCATAGTGTTTTTATCTCCATGAGCCACAAAGCTTGTTCCTTGTACCAGAACATGTGACCTTATCAGACACTATTCAAGCAGCACAATGTCATGTAAATATGTCATTTTCTGGTGTAAGAGTGAGGCTGTAGTCACACTTGAACTAAAAATATTTTTTTCTGTCAGTCAGAGTTCTGATTGAGTCATAACAAAGTGCATTTGAATAGTACGGTCTTGCCTGTCAATTGTGACAATAATTTAGATACGCAAAACCGAGAGTCTTAAGCGGAAGAACAAGGGTATATGGTGTAGTCGGTGACAGAGCTTAAAATGAACTGGAGTCAACTGGACCTTACTGTACCTCTGAGACTGTTATTAATACAAAATTACAGATGAATAAATGACAACAGAATTAAATATATTAACAATACATTGATCATTTACAACTCTGTAAATGACTTGTTAATGAGTAGAATTATTTTTATTATTTTAGATTATTACAACGTCAATCTGACCAAAAACTCTCCATACACTTGTCTCAGCTTTATTCAGAAATCACGCCATAAGGGAGAGGTAGACACAGTGTTGGTGACTGACGGCCAACGCCAGATCTCATTCTCATCCATGCTTGTTAGGAAGGTGATCATCCAAAGCCTCACAGCTTAAAGCATGCCAAGTCTGAAGGACTCTCAGGTTAATGATCATGTCATCGCATAACTTAAACACTACTTCATACCAAAACATTTCTCCCACAGTAGTTTACTATTAACTATACAGTATAGGAAATAATGACCATTAGTTTCCAGATAACTTACTGCATAACTGATCATTATAAGGTGTTACCATATTCACTGAACAGGTAGGAAACAGCTGGACAGATGATCAAGTCATTGTGGCATGGGAATATCTACACTCCTTTCATAAAGGAAGGTGCTGTGTTAGACTGATGCAATGAAATGCCTTTCCTTCATGGATCAGCTCGCATCATGGTTGCCAGGTCACTTCACTCTGATAGGAACATTTATAGTAAACTTCATAGAGAATAACAAGTAATAAGCGGTAATAATAAGTAATAATAAGGTTCCTATAAATGGGGAATTTTACATGTGGAACCAGGACCAGTGCAGAAACCGGGTTTCAGTTTTATAGACTTATAATTATTCCTCTGATAGCTGTAATTAAATGGACGGTTACCACCAAGCTTGCTGTTGCTCTCCCCATTTTATGCTTTGTATTATTATTTGTTATTCCACAGCCTGCCGAGTCAGGATCTCATTAATGATTTCAGGGTGGATGTGTGAATAAAATAATGACCTCTTGGCCTCACCTCGGCTCCTCCACAGCACCTTGCAGTTAATCGCACTTCAACACTCTTTCACTCGCTGTCTTCTACTGTACTTTAACCCCAGGATGGGCTGACCTATAGAACCTGGCAGAAAGCTGCTGACTGACAGTATAATTCATAGTTACCCATAATAATTGGTTTAGCTCCGGCCAGTGTAAAGCACAGAGCACAATAGATAATGTTTTTAGGTATGACTGAAAATAACGTGCACGCACAAATGGACTAGACGGTCTGGCATTTTGCCCCATGATCCTGCACAACTGTCTAGACAAGTTTTCCAGATGTTGTAATGAGAGGCATCAAGGTACTGATGCTGCTATTAAGCCAAATGCATCACACACGCAGTGTTTCAAAGGGCAGCACATTCACGTAGATCTCTGTATTTGTTTTTTTTTACGCTTTTATGCCCAAGCATTTGTTTGGCACATCATTGGATGAGACCTCCCGTGCGAGTTCACCTTGCTCACACAACAATAAACAGAGCAAACACTGTGCTCAATCTCAATTTAGGTTGACTCTTGTGGAAGCATCGTCCTTCTCACTTATCTCCTGTGCTGCTATCAAAACTATTCACAACCCCTCTCCATCTTCAGTTACAGCATGCAAACTATATTTAAACGTGTTAATATGAAACTCCGTAAAGTGAATTTATTCAATGAGGTGTCTGGGTGTCCTGGGTGTATATTATTCATGCTTCTCATTGCTTTTCAATTAGAGGAGAAGGAACAGCTACAAATGATCTGCTGGCCCGTGGCGCTTCTTAAGCCTCTGCTTCTTTGTTCATCGTGGGGCCTCAGACAGTAAATAATCAGAATGAGTTATACATAATGGTTTGCTCTGTGGAGGCTGATATAAGTGGAAAGCCAAAACAATGCAGCCTAATGAATGAGCCATGCAGTGCAATAGATGTTTGACAGAAACAGAAATGTATCAGCGCACACACTGCTGTCCATCTTTCTGCTCGATGCATGAATACACAACACTATATTTTTTGTGTATGTGTCATGCATTGAAATGACTGAAATGATACATTGTGCACAGAGTATGTTCACAATGTGTCATTTCAAGACGAAGACACTGCAACTGCTTTGTTGCTAACAATGTACATAGTCCCCTTGTATTTATGGGAAACTGCTTAAAAGGGATATAGCCATGCTGCACATACTTTAAACTGCTTATATCCTACAGTAAGGTTTCAGTAAGAGTGGAACAGGGTAGAAACTGTCTGCCTGTTGAACTGAAGATGGATAACTGGAAACAGAAACCATCAACAATGCTAAACCATTGGCAACAGCATCGTTCAAATCTATAACAGGGTTTGAACTTCACGTCTGTCAGTCTCCCAAGTCGTCACATATGGACGCATGGTCAAGAGCCATAGTTGTCAGTTTGTGCCGCACTGGTGATCCCTTTACGGTCATAGTTCAACGTAGTGAGAGAATCCCTGTAGTGTTGGGTTTTGACGTTAAATGTAGGAATATGATATTTACCAGAAACGACTGAGTAAGGGGGTGGTTGGGGTGGATTGAGGGCCAGAACCTGGACTAGTAGAACAGGGTTCATGTCCCTTGTGAAACAAAAAAGTCAACATTAAATATTTTTATTTAAGCTAATTACGTAAGTGATGTTAACTTATGTTAACTGACATATGTAGTTATTTTAACCCAAACCATGATCTTTTCCTAACCTTAATCAAGAAGTTTTGTTGCTTAAACCCAACCAAGTACTTTCTATGCCTAAACCTAACCAAACTGCAACGTTTCACGACTTTAATAATGTACCGTTTGAAAATGGCAATGTTTCGAAATGCTAGCGTTTTATTTTGAAAGTCTAACCAAATGTTGCATATTTATTGTTGTTAATTGTACCGGAAGTTGTATATTTGTTGTTGCTAAGCGTTGCTACCTTGACCGCAGAGCCCTAAACATCAATAATTGACGCAAAAGGGGTACCTAGGTCGTTAAAAGGCGACGCCAAAGGACCTTGACCAAGCGTTAATATGTGACGAGTCGGGAGTGAGAACGTGTTACAACCAGACATTTGAGTGCTTTTTTAAAAAGTTATCTTGTCACTCTCTTTTGTTTTCCCCAAGAATTACACAGAAATTTGTGTACCCTTAAATTCCTGACCCTAAAGTGCCCCTCCACTCAGAAATGTGTTAATTCACTTCGATGTTTGACCTTCATGTTGCAGAATGATGTGTTTGACTCTAGAGGCTGTTTTACATTCACCTTCTATGCCCACCTTAAATCTCAGTTTAAGGTTTTCATGTACAAGCAGGAGTTTGTGAAATCAAAACCAGTGTGGAAACCAATAGTGCTCCAATATGCAAATTTGATGTGAAACTCGAAGCCTCCAGTGTACGCACACTAAAAATGGACTTTTCAGTGAGGTAGGAGACATCCTGTGTCCAGCAGGTACACTTCTGATTTGCATATTCATTGATTCTGGATTTTTAAATGCGAGACAAGGGGTAGATGTAATGATTACAGCACATTTTAAACAAGGTAATTGAACTTTTTGTGAAAAAAGAACACAATTTATCATTCAAAGTAGAGTATTTTTTACATCATAAAACATGTCTAGAGGTGATCTTAAATCAATTTATTTGGCCTTTCTACAGAAACCCTCTCACCAGACAAGTAGAATAATATTGGATGATTTTGCCAAACCCTGGATAACATTCAGCAACTTTGTTTGATAATGTTCAATACTAGTGTTTAAAAAAATCTTTAAAAATCTGTGCATTGCAACTATATATATGATTAAAGTTAGGGCCACCGCCTCCACACCCTCACTTTCCACCTAAAGGACACCCTACTTCTTACTTTGGCACTGAATGTTGGCACTGCACATAAATCATGAGGTGGTATGAACATAATTCATAAGGATACTGGGCTGTGCTACAAGGTAAAACTTCAGTATTTTGTAGAGACTGAAATATGGCTTCTGCTTAAATGATTCATTTTGTTGCGATAATTGTACACTTTTTGCAGAATGATGTCACTTCCATTCTCCTTTAACCATCCCTACTGTATGATTTAAAAACGTTAGAAGAAGAAAGAAAAGCTGAAAATCTGAAAGTGCAGTCGCATTACAATAAAAGTGCAGTCGCATTACAATAAAAGTCCTATATGGATATGCAGAGGGCAGATACCTCTGCTGGCAAGATTGGTGTAATCAAGGTATTCAGAAAATCACAAATAGAGCAACAATAGAGTCAGCCATGTGTTGCAGTAGATGTGAGAGAAGTTCAACTCCTCTATTTTTGAGGACAAAGCAGCCATTTATGCGTTGTACTGCATAGGCTGAATCTGACTTAAGCAATGAGATGTTACCTAATAGAATTATGGGTATTGTAGTTCAAATTTAATAATGCTGAGCTGAGCTAATGTAAAGAGACTGCTGTGCTGCCGCCCTACCTTCTCAGTTATGTACAGTAATATATTAACAGTATATTACAGTAATATATTCATTTATTTTTGGTTGAAGTCAGACCATAAAAAAAACAAAAGTACAGCAGAAGCTTTTCTATTTTCTAGTTATTACTATTATTGTTACTATTATTATTAGACGAAAGCAGTAGGATGGAGTGATTGGAGGGTGGGTTTATTTTTCACCAGGCACTATGAGAGGGGGAAACAGGAACGATAAGTCAAGCTATGTTGACAGCTCAGGCTTTTGATCAGTGCATCTCAGCATGGCATGTTGTGGCCAATGGATGATGTGGGACTGGAGTGACAGGAAGAGATCCATGCATGCAGGAGCAACTAGGAAAGGCTTTGTCACATCTGTTTCTCACAGCCCAACTGTCAGGATGTATACTGCCTGTACACTGGAGCATGAATACATAGAAAACATCACATCATGTATGATATTTATTTATATATTTATTTATTTACCGTGTGGCAACAATGAATGTGAGCCATACATTGTGGTTTGCAATAACACAGTGGTAATGTGATGATGTTTCCAATATTAAATGATGGTAATGTCACAGGAACCAAGCAGACATATTCAAGGAAGTGAAACATGATAGAATAGATGTTCATATAGCATGTTGTTTAATGGATTTATACAGAGGGTTCAGCTGTCAGGCTGGAAAAGAGTGTCTAAATTTCCTGCCTGGGCATGCTGCTGGTCCTCCTATACCACCAAAGACTGGCATCAGCAAACTTTCCTCTGAGTGTGGAAGGAACACCTTCACTGTCACAAACACATGTTCTTCAGAGAAGGCTGGACACACTGTCGCTTCAACAAACAACGGCTGAGTGGACTGACAAGAGAAGCCTACTGCTTCTGACCTGACAGCAAATCAAGAACACCAAAAACAAAGAGTGTTTAATCTCATACTTTACCTATCTACAGTTATGTCCAGTACAACTGAGAGCAGATAGTTAACCAAAAAAAAGCATATGATAAAGAGATGATCAATGTGGAATATTTTTTAATTATTTTGATTAGGGCTGAAGGATTAATCGTTTTCAAATCGAAATTGCGATTGCGAAAGAACGCGATTCACTAATCTTGAAGACGGCGATTAAAATGTAGGTTAATTATACTGCGCATATGACCTGTTTTAAACAGTCATGCAGAATTCATTCCTTGTCATCTTTGAGTGACAGACTTGCTAACCAATTACAAGCGCCATATGCCTCCTGTTACAGTCCTACTCCACAATCAGAGCGAGCACAGGGCGTGTACATTTTACAACAACAACCAAAACTGGAGGATAACGTGGGATCATGGCTCCGGCCAAACCCACACAAGTCCCATATTTCAGAATAACGTTTTGCCTGCCTGATTTTGCTGACTTGTTTAGATTTTGTTCATTTGTTCAGCCGTCCTTGATTTTTGTGCTTCTACCATCGGTAAGTAGGCTACGTAGTTAAATTGTTTCTCTTTTTGTCTGTTTTAACTGTGTTTATTGTTTATATACGATCGGGAGTCTGCACAGGGTATTTCATTTTGAAAATCAACTAGATTCTCTCTGGCGTTCAGTGTCTGACTTCCTGCCCGGTTCATCTGTGCTGCTTGACGCGGCTTCCGTCAAAAACAGACAGTACATATTGAACTTCAGCTAAAATAAAAAAAAAAATTTAATCGCAATTGTAATTGATGGCACAAAAATCGCAATTAGAGTTTTTTCCCCAAATCGTTCAGCCATAATAGGATGATTTCCGTAAGGTGATGATGATGATGATGTGAAATGTTTGTATTAGTTTAACATGCACTTTAAGCAGGAATCTGAAGATAATGTGACTGAGATTGTATGTTATTGTAGTCAGAAATAAATGAGCTCTGGCTGAGCAAGACGCTAACTTTGGTCCTCTCTCTATCAATCCACAGTGGCTCCCCGGTGCTTCCTAGCCTGTGTAACCTTTGCTGCCGGTCCAGATTCCCCCTAGGTCTGGCGCGTAACACGTTAATAAAAACAGTAAATTTACCTCGCAGAACACGAGAGTTTATGGTCTACCGCTGCCGCGGCCGGTTAATTTGTGGTATTGTGTGACTTTGTTGTGTTTCTTTATTGTGTTGTTTGTTTGTAGTGTTGTACTTTTAAAGGGTTACATACACCAAAAGTCACACAATAACACAAACTAACTGACTGAGGCAGCAATAGACCAGAGAGGCAAAATTACTATTTTTGTCAAGGGAGTCTGGTGGCTTTGACGAGGTATATAAAAAAAGGTATATCTCTTTATGGATACTTTCCACAATGTTGTCAGACACTTGTAATAACAATCCGTGCCTGTCAGTGGCAAAAACAAGCACTTTAGGCGCAATTGCCTGCAAAGATTATGTTGCAGCTCTGTTTTGCAGCTGCCGACTGCAGGAAAATAGGGTCCAGATTGAAAAATACCGAAGTTACTCTTTAGGAGCTTTAGCGAACAAAGGCAGGCTGCATCAAAATTTAGGAACAAGTTCTCACAATGTGACTTTTACTTCGACCCAAGTTTACCAACTTGGTACAGACCTACTTTGCACAGCATGACACGCACTGAACTTGTAATCCTTTTTATTGTACTGTTGTTGTTATTGCGCCTTAAGAAATGTAGATGTACACATTACAGGTTTCAAAATATTCAGATGATTGGTTTTGCTGTGTTTTTTTATTGAGAAACACTAAATGGAAACATCCAACCCAACTGAAAGACACATCATAAATACTGTGTTTAAAGTGTCAAATTATATTAACTGAATTGCTACAATCCAATGTTTCAAATAGGGTGACATAATGTATGCACGTCTGCAAAGAAATTTATAAAATGTGACAGACCATTATATAGTTTCATTCAGTCTCTGACAGTCACAGGCATCTAATTGTTGTAAATGTCAAAAGTGTTGTAATTGTTTTCCTCTCCTAAAAGCATTGCAGTGTCTTTGGTAATGAAAGAAGGCATAAAAGAAACACACCAGCTCCTGAATGGACAGTCAGTTGTGGCTTGTCACTTCAAATGTGTTGATGGTCAAAGACACCAGAGATAAAAGAAGAAAAAAAATAGTATCGATGCAATGTGGAGTGGAGATTTGTCAAATCCAGGCATTTGTTTGGGATCTTTTCTCTGACTGGGCAGTAAATCACTCCTCTGAAAAATAAATAACTCCCAAGAGGACAAAAAGTAGAGATGTACAGTTCCTATCTCATATTTTTTCTCTGTGAGCGAGCAGAACATCAGATTGTGTCATATCTGCAAATATTTTGTCACTCAACTCTTGAGGTTTTCTGATGTTCCTTTTCCTAAGTGCCTTCCCATGCAACCAACAACTTGGAGAAAAACAGCTGCAAGTTCAGTGCAAGTGGAAGGCACTAAACCAACAGCAGACCTAATACAATAGCATTTTCGTTTTCCAAATGAGAGCTGCTGCAGTTGTATGGTTTTGTTTCAGTTTTGCACAAGTGTGTGATTGTTAGAGAGGAAAATGGACTATAAAGCACAATGATGGTGATTTTGAAACCCATGATAAGGAATCACCTTGCTCCAAGTTAAAGACACACACTCCATACAAGAATGTACTGAATTGCTTTAGAATTTACTCATAAAAGGCATATGATTTTTCAGCACTAATTTTATGCTAAAACATTATGTCAAGGCAGCAGAGGATCAAAGTGTAACCTTAACATGCTGTCAGGTGAAACACTAAGTATACAACCCTTATAAAGAAGAAGAGAGTATGCACCCTGAATAAAAGAAACGTGGTAAAAACTGTATTGTTTGGTGTGACAGAATAAAAAATCATCCTCTCCCACTGGCCTGGTAATCCTCAGGCGGATAATTAAAAAGTGTGTGCCACAGTCGAAAAGGCAAAAAAAAAAGATTAAAATAAATAAATCAGTTAGAGGAAGGGAGGAGGCTCTGCGCAGATCCCGAGGGGATCCATTAAAGAATGTTTTCTTGAATTGAGGTTAGGTGCATTGATCTCTGTCGAAGCTGACACAGCTGAGAGTTAACACTCCCTGTCTGCGACTCTGACTCATTTCATACATTATTCCAATTAAATAACTGTGGCCTGCCTGGCTGCCTGCCTGCCTTTCGGATTTCTAGGAAAGCAGGAATTGGCACCTGCCACACTAACTCCACTGTGATCAAATATGACTGAAAGAGATGCGTGCTGCTGTCAAAGCTGGAAGGAAAAAAAAGAGAACAAAAGGTGGCTAACTAAGGTGATGTGTCTACAGCGGCAAAGGAAACGATTGAACGTCCACCATGATAGATTAGACACATTAGGTACACACTAATAGGTGCACTGTCCTATACAGTAGGCCTATGTGTCATTGTATGATATATTGACTGGTGTGAGCACAGCCATTGTTTTGGTTGCTGTTTGTACAAAATGTGAAAGGAAAGCCCATTACTTTGAGTCACTTTGGAGACAATCTTTGGCATTTGCAGGTGGTTGATAGGAACATTCACTTCCACTGTATAATAAAAACTTGTACTTGTACATGTAATGTTTTCAAAACCTTATTCCACAGTCAATAAGTGGGGATATGCAGTAGGCTGTAAAACATGACGTTTGTTTTTGACAAAACAATCTCGCAACAAGGTCCATTTAGTAGCTGTTCTGGAGATTTTGATTGTATCACAATGATGGAGTTTGCCCAGTTGTCATTCAATTGTAGGGGAGATTGTTTTGTCCACCACTGTTTCCAAGGTCACAAATAAACTTTGAAGCTCAACTTTTAAGCCAGTGGGAAGTCCGTAAATTGCTCAGAGAAACTGAAATGTGAAGGTCTAAATTTCCAGGGAAGGGGATGAGAGTGGAGATATGGATCCTTGAAAGTGGCGTGCTGCAGATGAATGCACGGATCAACTTTTCATTGATGCCGTGACAGACCATGTATGATGACCCTCATCCCTTTTTAGTACTTTTGTTAGTGTAAGTCAAGCATCTATTTGTTAACCTAAATGAACTGAAGCTGACATCGAGCACCATGAACGGCTGTTGACACAAGGCTTTTCCAGCCTTTTGGAGTAGCTGGTATAGCAGGCTCAGGGGTAATTAAATCCCCTAAACCTAAAACAAATACATTTACCTGTACCAGTACCTGTGCGGTGATGCTAATTAGCACTTAAGACAAAATAAAGCTGAATATTTATTTCAGTTCTTCCTCTGGGGACCATGAATGTCTGTACAAAATTTAATGGCATTCCATCCAATAGTGGTTGAGATACAGTATGTCAGTCTGAACCAAAGTCGTGAATCAACAGACCACCTGACAAACACCGCTACAACTAGCCAGTACAAGTACATCAGTCGTATAGCAATATATCAGTCTTAGAAATATTCCAGTTCCCCACCTGCATATCAATCAACCCCATGTGGGGTCATGAGGCGAAGGTGGAGAAACTCTGAATTAGGGTCAATAGCAGAACAAAACAATGCTGATTATGAAACCCTGTTGGGTTCAAAATGTCCTGCATGTTGCTTTATGGATGAAAACAACTTGGATCAGCAATCCGCTGTTGAACTGCCACACACAAATTTCATTGTCAAACTAGTAGAGAAATGGAGGCATTACAGACGCCCGCTCAATAACACAAAAACAAATTGTTTCAGTTTTTCCCACAGGAGCAATATGCATGAAGCTAACTGACAGCGGTGTCAAATTGCTTCTTTCAGCTTGTTCCTTTCACCTTACCACACCCATCCACTATGCACAAACAATAGCAAAAACACACCATAACAGTACAGTGCAATCAGACCAAGCTATGTGATTACAGGCAGAACATTTATTTCCATGTTTCCTGTCAGACTGGGGAATGATTCAAGGAGCAGTTTGTGCAGAAAGTCTGATGCATGTTCCGGTCACTAAACCAGGCTGTTTTAAGCCAGGCAGACAGACTTTACATAAACGTTATTCATCAAGCAGCTTTTACAGATATGACTTCAGTGGCCCAGGGAGGATTGGCTGGACACAACACCCACATCAAACATCTTCTCTTCTCGGTGAGAGGGATTAAAGCAAATGCTTTCCTATGAAGGGCAGTCTATTTGAAAGCCTCATGCCATGGTAAGTGATCATTTGATTTCAATAACAAATATCAGGCAATATCAGTCACAGTGGAGAGTATTGAAATCAAGCTTAGATCTTAGAGCTTGGATATTCTGCCACACAGTTATCTGACTAACAAGCAGTTTTTGAATGCACTTTGCTGTCGTTTCAGTAGAAATGCACTGCTTTCTTGTTCCATACATCTATCGATCCTGCGTGGCTGAAGGAGATGTCAAGAAAAGAGGGGGTAGTCTAAGTCAAAGAGATGGTAATAGTCAGATTGAGAGGACAGAGGAGAGATGGACAGGATAGTAAGAGACACATTGCTGCTTACATTCAGGGCAGATAAATACACAGTAAACTATATATTGAGGGCACATGCTAAAGCCTCCCTGTAATGAACACACACACACACACACACACACACACACACACACACACACACACACAAGGTTAACTGCAGCAGTCACTGGAGGAGAACACAGCCCAGCACATCATTGTCTCCTAATGGGAGCAGGTTGCATTGCCTCCCCAGTGCTGCACGAGGACCTGCTTTACACTCCGTGTGCGAGAGAGAGAAAATAAATAAACAATGCACTTGGCTGAGGAAGGGGAGTAAACATTTATTAATATAAGGGTGGAACATGTTTAGTTGCTGCATGTAATTTCCGGTTCTATTTATGGCCAAGTAAGCTCAGCCCCAATTACTGTGTGAACAATATTCTTAGGGTTCTTTGTGTCATAAATATGCAAATGGACTGCGTTTTGATACTGCTTGTTTTCATAGTGCATCTCTTAAATTGACTTTCACAGCATACACAACGACACCTCACAGCCTTTGTGATATGTATTTGATAACATAATTCTTCTTTCATGGATTATTATCCTGCATTGACTCAACTGTAATCATGTTACAGGCAGTCTAGTGAGTCATTTGACCTTCTCTGTATTCATAATAGGGACCAAGCTGTAATCTAATGATATGTAATCTAATGTTTGATATAATTACATCTGTTGCTCATCACAGACAACACAAAGCCTAAAACGATGATATCTCGTACTAGGGGGCTATTACAATATTAAATACATGTGAAAAATTATGTTGCATTGTCACAAATCACATTTTTACCTAAGCAAATAACTGCACCATATACTCATGGTAAAAAAACTTATATGTGCATTTACTACTTTATTTACACTGGCTTACAAGGATTGTGAATATTCATAAAGATGAAAAAGAGAAAAAAACTAATCCAAGATTTTCCTTGCGTCCCTACTTTCAGCCTGCATCTGCAAACTTCCTGCTCGTGAAAACTAATGGAAAATGCATGCGGGATTTCAGCGGAGGCTCCAATCCATTTTAATCCTGAAGGCAATTACGGCGTGGGGTTTTAGGGTCAGTAGTGCTGTTGATTGATGGGAAGAAAAAGTCACTTTAACAAAGTGCCGTGAACTTCAACCACCTGGCTGCAGCACAAAGGGTGTTGCTTGATGCACCGAGACAAATGCTTTAATGCTTTTTTAATGCATTCAATGAAAGAATACAAAATGGAGAATTAATGATTGTGCCTCTGATAGGTCCTATGTGTCAATATCACTGATGCCTTTTGAATTATAAATTAATTCCTTTATTTCTATGGATCATTTGTTCCTCTTGCCTAAGACGAACCTGGTAATGCCGTGGCCACCAGCAGCACTGATGACACACATTTTAAAGTGGATGGTGGCATTGATCAGTGACATATTTGCAATGCCTGGAAAGCCAGGTTTGTTTGTGGGGAGAATCATTCACTTCACAGCATTCTTCTTGCTCCCTTTAAAGATCCATGCTCAGTATCCTAGCAACAGAACTCACTCGCCCCCCTTCTCTCTGTCGAGTCGATGGCAGGGAGCAAGGGCGAGAGCATAGGACCCCTACTGTCTCTTGTCACTGTCACACATACTGGTCAAATTCAGAGCTGGTCCAATTCAATGTAGATAACTTTATAAAACGTCAAGGGCGTAATTCAAGCATCCTAAATTTACTGAGATATACAAGATATCAATTGTTTAATGCAATGGTAGAACGTAACTTAATATATTTACTTAAATGGGCTATATGTAGTTTAAAATGTAAATTAAAAATTTTATTAATCACTTTTTTATTATTATTATGTGAAGGGGTTTTAAACTCACATAAAATTGATCCATTTTTCTGTTACCTCTGACGGCCAGTATGCCTTATCCTATGTGAAGACTCCAGGTTGGATTTTACAACTCCCTTGGCTGTTACATGCATGTGCGTTCCCAAGCCTCTTGCCTTCTGAATCTGTGCTTGTTACGTCCCAGCTCGTGTGGTGGAAAGAGACATACACATAAGCCAGATGTTCTTGGTAAAAAGGAAGTTGTTTATTTACAAAAGAGAGTTTCAACAGAATCTACAAACGTAAAATGGGCTGGTGGGTTAATAAATGAAAACAATATAACCAAAAGAGATCCCTCCTAAACAAGGGACTAACTAATGGGTAACAAAACAAAAGAAGTAAAAGTATCTTTCTGTCTAAATAAGACCAAAACTGAACAAAGGGAGTGCAGCACCCCGAACCTAGTGAATCTAAACATGAACAAACTACGTGAATTAGAGCGGTGTCAGTGATGGAACTAGTCCCTTGCCCCATTCCTCTAGATGAACCACAGGCCTATACAAAACAAACCACTTATTTGCTATTGAGGCGTTGTGGGTTTTAGCAGAAGCTAACAGGTAAATCACACACACTATCAATGACTACAACAAGGTGCACAAAGGTAAATTACTCAATGGGGATGAGAAGCTGCCCCTCTCTGCAGGATGACAGGCTTTTTGAAGGGGAGGCGGGCCCGATCACAGCCTACGGATTGGCGGTTGTAGCTGGGCACCACTCCAATCAGGAACACCGGAGGAGAAGGCAGGACTAAGGTGGTCTTAACTCGGCCAATCCTCAGAGGGGGATCACACATCCTACTTAACATGTTAACACAAATCATAGAACAGTCAAAACAAACACTGTGCCAGCAGCAGCCATAACATTGCTGTACACACAGCAACAACACTGCAGCTAATGAGATGGAGTCTGCTAAAACCAAAAAACAACCGGCTCCCAGCACACAAACTCCTCATATGGATAAAAACCAACAACAAAGTTTTATGCACTGGACTCTGTCAGGTTGTCTGTGAGATTCAGATTGACTTTGGGTGAAACCGCAGTCAGAAAGGCTTGATTCACGGAGAGACCTCCACTTTGTTTTGGGTAAAAGAGAGATAGCTTTCATCCTATTGGACAGGTAAACTAAAATTACTGCAAAGCATGTGAATATATTGTGATGTTGGGCTTCAGCTGGTTCAGGTTAGACAATGTTAGCTCTGCAGGTCACACCAAGCAGTTGCTAACATTATCCAGTGCAAAATACTAGTTGTATGGCTTTCCACATTACTTCACCAGCTAACGCGACCCATATTATATATCCTATATACCCTGTTTACCACCGGTATTATGTCAAAATGTTATTTTAACTTGCAAGAAATTATGTAACGGTACAAAGCAAATGTGGAGGGATTTGTTTATACTAGCGTATAGTGATGCAAGGCAGGAGCAGGCAGCTAATGTTAGCACGGATCGGATAGCTGAAAAACATTGCAGTGGAAGTTTAAATTAGTTTCCAGCACTTTCTGTGAAGTTCATGAGCGAGTAAAATCACAAGACAGGCACATGTACAAGCACACACTTGATTGCAATCTAAAAAGCGTACCGCTTGTACCACTACATAACCCCCCTTTAAAAGTTAAGTGTGTAAGATTTAGTGGCATCTAGCGGTGAGGTTGCAAATTGCAACCAACTGTCTAGTCTACCGCTCCCCCCCCTCCTTTCAAAGAGCATAGGATGGCTACGTTGGCTGACACAGGGACAGGAGACAGCAGAGAGTAACCAGTCAAGAAATGAGGTTTCTTTAGGTAGATATATAAAGAAATTTTATTTATTTAATTATTCAGTAAAACCATATGTTATTGTGCCAATGACAGATAACATGGAAAATGTAAGCCGAGAGTGTGTAATATTGTCACTGTTTCTGCACCACAGTCCATTATAAACCAAATAATAGATGAAGTTTGTACAAACATTTACAAGGGAAACACATTAATTCTCTCTGTGATCATGGACGCTCGCCAAAACTGCCCGGCAGTAAGATTATCTTGCCCGCGGCCAGATTATGGTGCTTTGAAAGCGGCAAAAAAATTTAATAAATAAATACTTTGATAGCGTGCTGAAATAGATTTCAGTCATTACAGCAACACATAATCACTTCCTCTTTAGTGGTGTTGCCTGCAAAATAAAAGCGTGAGAACGTTTTTTGCCACAGTGCTTTATTTCGAGTTGAATTGAGAGCTTTTACTTGAACAACATTAAGAGACTCTTTAGCCTGCTTGCTCACTTTTGAAATAGCCGTCAGAAAACGTGATTCCCCTAAATGTCCTCTGCCTGGATATACTAGGGAAATGAAAAAGTGTCCGTAGGTTGATGGATGCGGATCAAACACTTGAACACATACACTACAGCACATGCTTTATTGTGAGCATGTGAAACAGTCACTTCATGATCAATTTGTTGAAGAGAGAAAAATAAAATTCTCCCAACATGGGATCAAACACGTAACCTTCTTGGTGAGAGTTCTTCACTTTACCAAATGAGCTAACTAAACACCATAGTATTTAGTTCCAGTATTATGCCTTATATTCTCACCCACCGTCTAATGGATAAAAAAAATGCTCTGCTGCCAACCCCTGCTGTATAGTGCTGTACACTGTCAGAATTCTACAAGAAGAAGAAGAAGAAGAAGAATGTAGTGATGAAATGCGCTCTGTAGTGCTGACTGTCTGTTTTGGGCTCCTGTGGAAACATGGTAACGCAACATGGCGACCATGTGCATGGAAGGGGGGACCCGCAGTGATGTAGATAGAAATGGCTCATTTTAAGGTACTAAAAACATAATGGTTCATTATGTAAGGCTTTATCTGTGAAGGTTCTCAGTCATCCAGGTCATAGTTAAATGTATGGTTTTATATACACCACTGAAAACATAGCTATGAATAGTATATTGCATTTCTGTCACTAGATATTACACACTGGACCTTTAAATGATGTAGGGGAGAGCAGGAATGGTTGTAACATGTCCAATTTCTCCAACCAGGAACAAGTTAGAATTCACCTGATTCACTCTGTACATGTTTTGTTTAGTCCTTATTCCACATGGGGTAAAGTAGCACCCTGAGGCAGGCATAGCCAATTATAGAAGGTAAACAATAATTTTAAGATAAGAAAGTTTTTTCAACTTAATTTTTGTAATAGCATTGCCTGCTTTGTAGTTAAACTCACTCTTCAACTTAAATCATGTTTATTGTGTATCTATGTAGATATCTGTCATGCAATTTGTTAGTGCAAATGTTTTAGCTGTAAGATGTAAGATAAGCTAGGTCATGGCTACAAGAGTCTGGGTTAGTTCTAACGTCAATGAAAATGTTAAAACCTACTCCAAGTAAATGTTTAGTTGTATTTATATATTTTATTTATAGTATGTCAGTATGTGTCTGATAAACAATATGTTCAAATATTAGTGTCAGACCTGTAGGCTTCTCTGAGGGCCCATGAGGCCTGCACTCCAAGAGTGCCATATGTCTGTCACCACTGTGATGGTACAAGACAAACAAGCACAAACACTCACAATAATATTCATTTGTGAACATTTTCTTTTTACTTTTATCATTATGTTCACTACTATGTCACTACTACTGACTGACCGTAACTAAGATACTTTGATCACCCCTACACACAGACAAACCAGTTATGGTAAAGTGTTGTCAGTACTCTGTTGAGCCAACAGAGAATTATCTTCCAACTCTGTGGCTCTCCTCAGCATCTTTTTATGCGTTGTTTTGGTTTTACGGCCACAACTTTACTGTTGTTTATTGTTTCATTCTCTCTGCTCTCATGAGCATTGTTTCCAGATGCTGCAGGCAGCTGTTTTCAGCAAAACAAATTCTGAGAAACCCACTATACACCACCTGCCTAGCACCGAACGACAGACATTCAAAGTTAGTGACTAGCTGGTGAACACAGTGGAGCCTTTAGCAGCTTAAGAGTCAGTTATTTCCGTCAGAGGTTGGTGCAGACCAAAAACAGAGCTAAAACCAAATTACCAAATACCTGCTTCATCCTAGTATTTCTGGTTCCTCCAGTAGCCATCACAACAGTCTATTGTAGTTTGAAAACACACCATCACTAGATGTATATTAAGTGTCATTATTCCCACCCTAGCCTTGCACCAGTCATTGAACAGCAACAGGAAATTGTACGTGTGACGTCAAGTTGGACATAAAACTGGAAAGATATAAAGAGCTTATCAGTGGCTGAAGAGTGGCCTAACCCTCTATTTGAGTTGTACCCCCATGCTGCACGTATGAAGCAAGTCCTTTCTGCAGATCATTCCTGTGCTCCACCTCTAGGCCCAGTATGTGTGCAAATTATCGGACAAAAAAGACCAATGGGACACCAATCTGCCAAGCTCTTGCACAAAGCCTGTATGATTTCCTAGGATGAATCACAACACACTCCTGGCATGCTCTCTATTCAAAATCACTGTGGTCTCAAATCTCTGCCCCTTCCTTTCAAGTCTGCAATCTAACGACCATCAAATTTGTTGCAGAACAGACACACACAAAAAGTGCACAATAAAAAGGGGAAATAAGAAGAAAAGCATTCAGAATGTTTTCTTGCTAGCGTGGGATAATGTGGAGGAAGTGAAGGGTACAAGGCTTCTGTGATGGCCCAGTAAATGAATGGTTATCCAGGGAGCGGGTCTCATCAGGCCATGATGTCCCCTCCTGTTGAGTCATTGGCTGAGGTACTGATTTGCCCTTGTTTCCTGACACCCCCAGACTGGGCATGTAGTGACCAGAATGCAACTACAGTGCTACCCTGAGGTGAGAGTAATTGCGGGTCTTGCCAAGACAATCAAATGTACTGTACAGAAAAGTATTTTATATCTGTTTATTCTCGGAGTTAGATGATTATGAGGCGGCTGTAGTTCTTGAAACTGGCCTTGAGAGTTTTATCTCAGATTTGTTTTTATTGGTGTGTTTATCTGACCGTTATAGGGATGAGACGACCACAGGATTCAATATTTCAGATTTCTCATTTGGTATCATTAACTCTGAAAAAGTATTGATTTACAAGGATTTTGTTTTGGAAATACTATAGCAAGGTTCTTGAAGGCACATAGTAAATGTACTTCCACATGTTCTGCTAGAGTTTCTGCTCTTTCATAGAGTTTGTGTCAGTGAACAGACTTTGTTAACATAATAATCTTGGATGCCAACAAACCAAATCCCAATTAATCATTTTCTCCAACCTGTCAAAGAACACACATTAGTCATCATCTGGCTGCAGTCCTGAGCTCTCAGCACTAATAATGGTTGACTGAATACCAAGCATAATTTCACCTTCACGTTCATGCAATGATAACACTATGTATAGCAGTGTTGTGTTGTGTGTTTACTGTATGTTAACAATAGGCTACAGAGAAAACTCTTGTCCCGGTGCCTCAAACAATACAGAATTTTTGAGGATTTCTACACGGGTTTGCAATGCTTCTATTGAAATGCCCAAACCATTTTTTTGTGGAAAGTAAGGAAAAGGAGGCTTATTTGACAGGTTTATTTGAATAACTTCTTTAAAAAGTTGCCTTTTGGATGTGCACATGTAGATAAAAGCAGTGTATTTAGCCACATTTAATATATGGGTGGACAATATGGACAGCAGAAAACGGAAATGTGCGGCACAGTCATATGAGGACTCACTTTTTTAAGACAATTCTTTTGACGTTTGACATTATTACAGAGGTCACAAGTGGAGATGAAGACAGGAAACTGTGAGAGACAAATATATGACATACAGCAAATGTCCCCAGCAGGACCTGGATTGGGAACATTTATAATGTATGCATCTTAACCACTAGACCACCATGATGCTCCCAAGTTAAATTTTTTTTTGCCATTAACACCTGTCATCATTGAAATACATTTTGAATTACACATGACCTTCTGTGAAGGAAGAAACTATGAAGATTTAAAAGCCACCTTCCAAGTCGGCTTATAGTGAGTATTTGATATTACAAAGATAGATTTTTGGTCGGGTATAAAAAAAATCAAGCACAGGGATTTTCTCTTGCTTGATGGGAAATGAAGTAGCCATGTCTTATATTATTGCTGTAATCTTCATGTGATGTTATATAAAGCTTTTAAGTCTGAAAGGGTGCGGTTGTAGGCCTTTTCCTTTAAATGTAAGCTATTATTGTGTTCACAATGTGCTCCTGTCCCAGGCGTTTTTTCAAAATTATGCTGTTTTCATATTACCGACCATGCGTGACATAAGCTGCCGATAAACTTTCCCTTGACTTATATCCACGTGTAGTTGGTGCAGGCTTTGCATTCACAAGAACCACCACACAACTCACTAGCCTTATTATTTTTCTAATAGAAGATAGCGGTTATCAGTTCAGTGAGAGAGGAAATAATCAACATAAACAGGGTTAGCAATTAGCAATAAAACTTTCACTTCATTTGCATGTACTAATGTTGCAGTCTATATTCTGCTGGGAAACTGGATGTACTGTGGCCATACGACTGCACACAGCCAAAAGCAAAGTTAGAAATATTTTATGTTCTAGTGTTACATGGTACACAAATTATACAGAAATATCGCACAAACTACCTGGGTACTGCTATGCTAACTAACGCTCTCCTGCTAATGGCTACTTATAATAAAGTAATTAAATCTTTTCTAATACTAAACTGTAGGTATATCCCTTAAATATAAATACTAATATATGTACTATGTGAAAAAAAGTCTGATTGTCCACAAATATAAACTGTTACATATCAAAAAAAGTAAATTGGTGTATGGTATGAAAACATTTTAGCCACAAATGAGAATGCGATTAATTACATAAATTAAAATGATGGTCACAAAACCCACCAAGAGCAAGTGAATCAACAACACCATCCCTCTACTTTGAATCACATCACCAGCAAAAATATTGACATGCTATTGGCCAATGGCCAATCAATATTGTAATTACAAGTTGTAAATTGCATGCAATTGGCAGGATACGCAGCAGTACTAGTTTGTAATTGGATGCTGCCTAAAACATTGTTCTAAAGTTTCTGCACTGTGAAACAAGCAAACAGCATTGATGCCAACGAATAACAGAGAGGTGTGAACAACTTTATCCTACAAACATTTAACATATGCAGAGATTTTGTTGCTTGTCAGCCCATTAATTATTTTATGCTTCACTGTCACCTGGACTGGCTTTACACATTGGGTGTATAGACTGGTTTGGCAGATTTCTAATTCTAAATACGTGGAAAAACACTGGATGATAATATAAATGGCATATTGACTATGATGAATGGTAAAGATGTTTATCAAATTACAGTGGTCTTTATCAAAGGGTATAATTTAAAGGCAAAGTGTATCAATCTAATCATACATTTACTACCTTTCTCTTTAAAATAAACAGCACTGTCATTGTACGGAGATTTGTCTTTTGATAGAAAAGTAATGGACCTCCAGTGACTAATTTATCAAGTTGCTTGCTGTATGGATGCACAGTTCTATCATCCTTTCAAATGCTCTTCTGAGACTCGGGTGCAGCCTGAAGGATCTCAAACCACCTTGGTTATATTATTTCTACTTGGTGTCGCCCCAATGGAATAGCCATACATCCTGGGGTTTTTTTAAGATCTGGGTCTGCTTTCAGAGACCTAAAATCAAACCAATTAATTGCCCCATATTTTTGACAATGACCTATATTTTACGTTAATAATGTCATGTAGCAAAATTAGGCTCATGCAGTACACAATGCTCTGAAAACAAGCTACTTACTTTAAAGCTGCTGTGTATTTTTTATATATTTGCTAAAACCCTTTTGAGTGCCTGTTTAATTAAAGCATTCCATGGTTTATTTTTGCCCTTGGTCAATTCAAATGCCTTTGTATCAGGAACGCTGAGTGCAACGGCAGGGAAACAGAGGTGTGGACCCAAAGGCAGACATTAAACGAGGCTGGATCAGTTTGCAGGTTTATTTATATATTTATATTTATTTTATTTATTATTTATACTAACTACTAGTCACTTACAGAGATGATCAAACAAAAAGCAAGGTAGTCCAAACTCAAGAGTAAAGTCCAAGAAAGGCAGAGTACCGAGTCCAAACAATGGTAAAATCCAACAAAAGGCCAAGGTATTCCAAACCTAAGGGAATAATCTAAAGAAACAGTGCATGAGGCAGAACCCTCAACATAAGATGACACCACAAGGACTGAACACAATTGAGACACACACACTTTAAGAATCAAGGTAGACAGGAAACAAAGCTAGACGAAAACACCAATAACCAAAATTACAAAATAAAAAAGGAAGTAAAGCTACAGACAATACACAAGGATAAATGTAACTAAATGCAACAGAAAACAAGGAAGCAATGCTCAGTTAACAAAACCTAAACAAGAACACAGAGGCAATGGGTAAAACAGAAAGGACATTTAACAAAATAACAGAAAAACACCACACTCAAATCCAAAGTCGTGACACAACCCCCCCACGCTTAAGGGATGGATACCAGACGTCCCTAAAAAGTCGGCCGGACCACGGACTGGACTCTGGGAACAGGCGTCGGCTGGACCATCAACGGAGCTGATGTCGATCAGTCCTCCGACAGGGTACAAGGAGCAGAAGTCAGCTGGACCACCAACAGAGCTGGTGTTGGTCGGTCCGCCGACTGAGAATCTGCCTGGATAAGAACCACCCCACTGGCGCCGGGCAATACTCTTGCGGGTTAGCCAACTGTGATGCTGTAGGGCTGGGCCGTAGAGACTCTGGGGCAAGGGTTGGTTGAGGCTGCTGCTGACCTCGGCAGCCTTGATGGCCATGTCTACTCCTGTGACCACCAAGGGACCCAGGCTGAATGGCCAGACTGGTTCCGACATAGGAGTGGTGGATCATTGTGGAGCTGGCCGGGCAGAAAACAGGCAGGTGGCTAGCTGCTGGAGTGCTGGAAGGCTGGGAATCAGGATAGTGGCTAGCCGCTGGAGCACAAGCAGGCCGGGAAACGGGCATGTTGGCAGACTGGTGGAATCTGATTAGCTGGTTGCTAGCAGGCCGGGAAGCTGGCCGGTAGCTAACTGGCTGGAGGCTAACAGGCAAGGTGTCGGGTGGTAATTGACCCCGCAGCCAGGGCTTGAAGACTACCTCCCGGTGTGCTTTCAACAGGGCTGCTTGCCAGGACTTAACACAGTTAGCATTCCTCCATTCGTCCTTTAACCACATTAAATCGAAAAGCAAAAGGTCCAGTTCATTCACCACAGTATCTGCTTGGTCCATAGTTTTTGGTGGTGTCATACTATCAGGAAGGCTGAGTGCAACGGAAGGGAAGCAGAGGTGTGGTATCAAATGCAGACATTAAACAAGGCTGGATCAGTTTGCATGTTTATTGGAATACATAGAGTCACATAGAGTTCAAACACAGGTAAAATCCAACAAAAGGCCAAGAGAATCCAGAGAAACAGCGCACGAGTCAGAACACTCAACATACGAAGATGACACCACAAGGACTGAACACAACTGAGGCTAATATATACAGGGGCACACCACACACACAAGCAGACAGGGCAATTAAACAAAGGTGAGACGCATTAAGAATCAAGGTAGACAGGAAACAAAGCTAGACAAAAACACCAATCACCATCACCATCAAAACAGGAAGTAAAGCTACAGACAATACACAAGGAAAAATGTAACTAAATGCAACAGAAAACAAGGAAGCAATGCTCAACTAACAAAACCTAAACAAGAACACAGAGGCAATGGGTAAAACAGAAAGGACATTTAACAAGATAACAGAAAAACACCACACTCAAATCCAAGGTCGTGACACTTTGTATACAGCCCTTGTTCCCCAGTAAGTACCCCCCCTAAGTGCCCCTCTGATCAGTCCTGGTGCACTGCTGAACTCTCTGCTTTGCTTTATTGGTGTTGTCATATGACCTTTGGGCAAAATTGAGCCTTGACCCTAGAACTGTGGAAAAGATGTTCCTTTTTTCGTGTTAGGCACTGTCCCTCAGAGAATCTATGTATACCACTGCTCCAATTAAATCAGGTCAATCTGGCTCCTCCCTGCTGATCACAGCTAATGGACATCTACACAGTATAGGGCAACCAACCCTTCCCTAGCCAAGTGTTTCTGTCTGGAGTTGCGTCTCACAGAAGTGAGTTGAGTCTCACAGAAGTGAGTTGAGTAAACATTAGCCGGCATAATTTTTGCTTGACCGGCACATACCTAATGTTGATTTGCATTTATTGTACCTTTCTAAATGTGGTGTTACAATAATCTCAGATAACATTAAGTAAAGATGTAGCAGTGTTACTTTTGTTTCACTTCATGGTCCTCAATGCCATGGCTAACTATAGAACTGACTGACTATAGAAATGGTTTGACTGAGAACTGCTCAGTGTGTCCTATTCAACAGTAGCTGAATGGGCTTCTCTGGCAGAGGAATTGATAGTGGGTGTTTGGCTGTAGCATTATGACTGCCCTTTGTGCATTTAAAAAAGGTACTGTTTTAAGTTTATAAATGGGCTGAGTGTCACTCAGTCTTTAGAACTGCTACCTCTATGGCAGAAGAAGCAAAAGCTGTGGTGTGGTAGGAAGCCAAAGAGAGAGCCCTTTAGTTGCCCTCAAAACAATTTTGGCAAACAGTAAGATGACTCAGGGAAAGCAGTGCTTCGCCACAACTGTATGCAGCAAAGGTGGGGAGCAGACCTCCTAGGCAGGCTCTCTCCTGCAAAATGTAGATGAATGAAATTGCAGGAGTTATGATCCTGGCTCTCTGGTAAACACACCAAATGGAAGAAAAACAGATGACATATGGCTGTAATATTTAACATCAGGGCAAGCCATCAAATAGTTGAAGCAAAAACTGGCATCTTCAGAGGAAAAGTATCCAGCCACAAAGCTTTGAACATTAAAAAATGTAATTAATACCTTTCACTGGTGCTAATAAATCAAAAATTACAGTATGATCTGTTTTTTCTTAAAGAGTAACGAACTGTGATATGATCAAACAGTTACTGTAGCTATTGACATGAATTGTAATCAAAAGACTAGTTGGGCAAAATCATAAAGCTATAATTGTAACTTGTTGTTTACGTTAATTATGAAGCAAATATGTACAGGCCATTGTGTTTCAACATCCAGCCAGCATGTGTATGGATTTCCTTTAGTGGGAAGACTTTGAACACAGAAGAATCAAAAGGCACTCCACAACAAAGGAGTTGTAATTGTTTACAATTTCTCCACAAATCCACTCCTACACCCGCTTCCCTGCATCAGCTTTAAATAATCATTTTTATGATGTCAAGACCAACAGTATTTGTTCTTCTAACAGCACATCCATGTTGACTCCACACAAAAACTACAGACATTCCTGTGGAAAAAGAGTAAAAAATGCACTTTATCATCATTTCCAATTCTTCAATCTTTTTTTACCTGTAGTTTTATTATTGTTTCCTGTGGAAATCAGCTTGCAACACATGACCTCTTCTGCAATCTTGTAACCCAAACTTCCATGTAAGTGGGAACCTCTGTGTTTGAAAAGTGAAGCCAATGCAACCTGCATTCTTTCAACCAGCAGGGTGTGGGTCCACTGGTTGCAAAAAGAAGTCCAATTGCATTAGATATAATGGCAAAATGACCCTACTTCCCATTCGATTTATTACCACCCTAAACACTTTCCTAATGAGTTTATGATCTCAACCGTTAGTTTTCTTTAACGTAGCATCATGTTCATTTAGTAAATTAATCAAAAAAATAAATAAATAAATAAACCAAATCAAGACAGCGACTGCCAAAATGCCAACCTCGAGGATTCAAAATGTTAGTCCACAAACAAATGGCTGACATCATGGTGACTACATCCACTCCTTTTATACATTTGATGTTTCCAAAATTGATGTAAAGCTAAATCGTTGTCGGACAATAGCCGACTCTTGCTCTCTACATGGACTGTTTACCTGCATGCAACCAAATCCCACTCAAACGTGATTCTTCAGTTCTACTCGGACTACAAACTGAAACCAGAACACTTCCAATACCAAAATCTTGCCCCTTGCTTACAAATTCTGCATTCAGATGCAGTAGTCTTTTTATAGAGATTAACCCTTTTGTACCTCTTAAGTTTCCGTAGTGCCCTGTCTGCCCCTTGCAATGCTGTTTTGGATTGCTGAAGGTATCAGGTAGGCTGAGTATAACGACAGGGAAACAGGAATGTGGATCCAAAATGCACTGACGAGGAGGTTGCAGTTCAAATAAAGATTTATTTCAACCAAACAAAACAGGCTTACTACTTATCTCAAGGTGAGAGTCCAAACAAAAGGGTAATTCCAACAAGGCAGAGTACAAAGTCCAAACACAGGTTAAATCCAACACAAGGGAATAATCCAAAAATCCAGGAAAAAAAGAGCATGAGGTAGAACACCCAACATAAGATGATGACACCACAAGGACTGAATAGAACTGAGGGCAATATATACACAGGCAGGGCAATTAACACACGTGGAACACATAAGCAATCAAGCAGACAGGAAACAAAGCTAGACAAAAACACACAAAATTGAACACTACAAAATAAAACAGGAAGTAATGCTAGTGACAATACACAAGAACATGTGACACCAAATACAACAGAGAATTAAAGCTGCAAGCAGCGTTGGGCGGGCCCTCGCACTTGTAAGCGCGTCCGCGCGTGAGCCGGCCGAGTCGCATATTCTGGAGCTCTGCCGGTGCGGCTGTGAATTTCCTACGCGGTTCCGACGCCGCATGAATGTGCTATATGTCACTTCATGTGTCCCCTATGTGGAGCTACATAGCACTTGCCGCTATGAATATAAATCGGTATTGACGTGTAGATGTCTGCGGGGTGGGAGAGTTATCAAGCACGTAAAGTTTGTTTCAGATGTGAACATGTACACTGAACAATAATGTACCCAAACAATAAAATAAATTCCTTTTATATTTCCCTGCCTTGTTGTTTATGTGTACATACAGAGGAAGAATGTGAGAACAGCACACATTTCATCGTTACTGTGTGTTAGAGCATGGGAGAACAGTGGATACTTTTAATACAGCCCACACCCCTAATACTGTGTAACTATAACAAGTAGAGA
>NC_060154.1:15140996-15196341 GCF_021292245.1 Micropterus dolomieu | reverse complement strand
ATGCAGACAGTTGTAAAGAAAGAACATCTTTTTCTTCTGTTCTCTACTTGTTATAGTTACACAGTATTAGGGGTGTGGGCTGTATTAAAAGTATCCACTGTTCTCCCATGCTCTAACACACAGTAACGATGAAATGTGTGCTGTTCTCACATTCTTCCTCTGTATGTACACATAAACAACAAGGCAGGGAAATATAAAAGGAATTTATTTTATTGTTTGGGTACATTATTGTTCAGTGTACATGTTCACATCTGAAACAAACTTTACGTGCTTGATAACTCTCCCACCCCGCAGACATCTACACGTCAATACCGATTTATATTCATAGCGGCAAGTGCTATTTAGCTCCACATAGGGGACACAGGAAGTGACATATAGCACATTCATGCGGCGTCGGAAACGCGTAGGAAATTCACAGCCGCACCGGCAGAACTCCAGAATGTGCAACTCGGCCGGCTCACGCGCGGACGCGCTTACAAGTGCGAGGGCCCGCCCAACGCTGCTTGCAGCTTTAATTTATAGTTATCTTTGGAAATTTAACAATTTATGTTGTAACCTTTAATGCATATTGCTTACTGTTAATACCAGCTCTACTGGGGCACAGCCCCCCCATCCCCCATATGCATTTTTGAAAGTGTATGAAATTTGTTAGTATGTGCTTTACTAAACTTCCTGGTTTCATGGTTTTGGAGAGCTTTGTGTGGGTTAAATGTTTTACTGTCAATTTCGGCTTGTAACGTGCACACTGAGCTGGCTACATAATGTAATGTCAAATTAATGTATCTATATGCATTATAAGAGTGCTGTTTTGCATTGCTGAGGAAGTGAAGGAGCAGAAAAAGACCAGAAGGCAATTAATGGGTTATATTGTCTTCTGGAGAAGCAAATAAATGCAGGAAACCAATCACTTGAGGAGTCTCTTTTCATGCCCTACCAACATGCATTTCAGTTGTAAAAATCAATATTTTTTCATCAAGAATCTTGTTAACACATTGTCAACAATTGTTTAATTGACATCAAAAAACCTGTATGGGTTGCCAGTGGACAAACCATACAAAATTAGCACAACAAACATTATTTGTTACATCGTACAAATAATGTGCAACAAAACGTGTTACTTCTGGTTTGCTGTAACTATTTTTCACTTGTAGGTGTTGTGACTGCAGAGGGCATAAATGATTGAAGATGAACTGAAGATTCAGTTGTTGTTGTCTTAAGTTTTTGGCCTAAGGGATGAGTCTTGAAGAAATAGTAGAGAGGATGTGATGATCCTCAAAGGATGTTATCTACCAGCCTACTAACTGCCTCCAGGAGAAGGCTGCCAGGGAGTTGACTTGGCAGTCGTCCTGTGATTTGGTTTCTGAATTATTTTTGACTGTAAGGTGAGTAAATCAAAAGACCAATTCAATTCAAACTTGCATTAGTGTTACCCTAAAGGTATTGAAGTGTCATTGGATGCTGTTTTTTTTTTAATTATTTTGGACATTTTTTCCTTTATTATATTTACAGTCAACCATGAAGAGGCAGACGAACTATGGGGTCAGAGAGGGAGAGATGTGGCATACAGTGTAATGATTTGTGGGAAGTAGGGTCATTTTGCCGTTACATCTAATGAAATTGGACTTCTTTTTGCAACCAGTGTACCCACACACTGCTGGTTGAAAGAATGCAGGTTTAGGGCATTGGCTTCACTTTTCAGACACAGAGGTTCCCATTGGCTGTTTTTCACAATATTCATCATTACACAAGATAACACACGGTAATAGCTGATTTTGACGGTCATAAAAAAACCTTGGATGCCAGCACACTACAACAGAAGTGCTTGTCGGATGGTCAAACAGCGCCTAAAAACTCCTCTCCCTACATTTTTCTGATGTCAGAATTGGTCGGGTTGTTTATGACAATTTCTGTAACTTTCCAAATCCGACATTCTTGTCCATTTTAGCAGCAATTGCCAGCTTCGGGGCAGTGAGAAAGGAGCCAGGGTTTGAACTTCTCTCTCAAGCTCTCTTGTTACACAACTTTTTCTTTCACTTTTCATGTGAACAACCAAGTGCAACACCATGAACGCCTTCCAGCAAGGACTGTGTGCCTTTGACCCCATATTTGAACAATTATCCCATCTCAGCCCCCCTCTTTTCACCCTGCCTTCGAGTGTTGCCGTTCGGGAACAGCTATGAAATTCTTTAGACTTGTCACACAAACTAGTTCTTTTTGAGCATGCCATGGCCTTTACTTTGGTCCTGACTTTTTCATGCTGGAACAACACATGCATTAATAATAACTCTATGATTAATATACAGTTACAGTAAAATTATTGCGTAATTACTGTAATCATGCGGTAAATGTTGCTGTATTACATTTACAGAATGTGACCAAAGACACATCAAATAAAACTCCACCATTTCCTCTGCACTGTCTGCCATGTTAAGATATTTATATGTGTAAACACAGTGAGGTATGGAACTACAGATGCAGACCTGGATCTTGTGTGTCTTTTTTTTTGTCTAGTGTGAATGAGTGATGAATGAGGTTAGAACACACACATTGCCACATGAAACACAAAGTGATATGTCAAATGTCAGTTTTCCAAATGTCAGGGTTAGGTAGGGACAGTCAAGATAGTTCTAACATGTAGGCCTATTTAGCCTTAGGCTAGATGCAACACAAGAAGTGTTTTTAGACAGTATATTAAGAGATGCATGAGGAAATTCTCCTGATGTTGCTGGGAAGAATCCATTTGAAGTACAATGCTCTTTAGCTGGATGTTTTTAACTCAGCGCAGTGGAAATGCTCAGTACTCAGAGCTGTCAGCAGTGCATCCCATTCTTCTTCATAGTAAACATTGAGAAAAAGAATACAGCTCTGTAACAAGAGGTCCCAGCAGGCATGCAGCCTTACAGATCAGTGAGTTAGCCAGCAGTTGAGCTGACTCAATCTGTTTGACTTTCTCTGTGGGGCACATGGAGCCCTGGGCAGGCAACAAGGTCCTTGGGCTTGGCCCACATTGATCTGAAAATTCAACGTCGGACTGCTGGCCAACTCTTAAATATTTGGTTTTAATTACTGCCACAACCTTTACTCTGGCAGGTTACTGTTGAAACATAATCCCCAAGGGGCTGCGCAGCAAGGGCATCACACCATTATTCAACCATAGAGGAGATGGCAGCCATTCCCTTACCCAGGCGTTTTTTATCTGGGAAATGGGACACAGCCACAGCAGACTATATAGGCTGCCTCTGACAAAGAGCAATAGAAAATAGTGAGATGAGAGACACTCCATAACCCTTAATTATACAGCAGCTAAGTTCGACTGAGGAGCGCTGCTTATCTCTCTGGTGGGGTTGGTGGATTTTTGAACTTCTTATTTGATTACTTGCCCTGTTCACCTGTCTGCCTCAACAGCTCACAGCTGCACTAATGAATGTGCACACTGTTCCTTTTACATATCCAGAGATGATTTTATAATTTTGCCTCCCATTGTCCATGGTAAGATGGGGGAGGAGAGAAAAATTCTATTGTAGATCATTTGCCTAAGGGTAACATCTGCCTGTGTGTGAGTCTTCTCCTCAGCTGGGTGCTGACAATGACTATATAGGACATTTCTCCTGTTCACTCTTGCATTAATTATCCATTATCATTGCTGAGGTAAAAAAAAACAAGATGCATTTTCCATTTGGGATTTATTTAGACTACCTTGCTCAAGAGATTCTTTGTTATTTTTCCCGAGGCTGCAGCATCCCGTGATACAAAAGAAATGTTTTATAGTGAGGGCCAGGGAAATTTGCCTTCAGCACACATTTTTAAAAACTGCCAATGGGATGTAACAAACTTTTTGGCACAGCTAGATACAGTATGTTAGGTATGAACAAAACATTTCTCATCAGACTTCATAAGGAACTCTAAGTGAGTTATTCACATGAACAATGCTGGAGACTGATTAAGCATAAAATCTATGTTTATTAAATGTGCTAATATGCTGTGTTTGTTGTGTTGCGTTCACAGCATTACCCATAAACAGCTTCTCTTTGTTGTGGAGAAATCATTATGCCCCTTGGTGTGAGACTAAGAAAGCATGAAAGGGTGGGGAAGTCCAAAGTGTGTTTTACATATTGGCTTTTAATCCAGACACTGCAATAATTGGACTTCATCAAATGTATCCTTTGATGTATTTCTGTCTTGGTAACCACAAAGCTGCGTCTACCCCACGGACTGTGCAGAGACAAAAAGCCTTCAGATGGAAACACAGCTCCTGTTTTTGTTACCTATCTCCAAAACCAGTGTGTACTACTCTCACAACAATGATCCCCACAAATCACACTCCTGGGTAAGCCTTGAGTATGGGGAGTTTGTTTGCTAAGGGGGTAAATATAATCTATACCAGTGATCCTATCACTTTCTGATTAAAAATGTCAGTGAGGCCCTGGAGGTGACAGATTGCAGGGTTGCTGGCATCCCTGGGTATTTTTGGTGCAGGGACAGGTGCAGAATGCCTAGGAGACTTGGAGGGAGGAGTGTGTAGGAGAGAGGGAGGGAGGAAAAAATGGAAAGCATGAAAGGAGGGAACTGGGAGTAAGAGCTGCTCATCGATAGCCTGTGGCTAGCCTACATCATCCGCTACCTGGGCTGGGTTCCAGAGCTCATCTGTGTCAGGCAGAGAGGCCCGATACTCTCAGTGTGATTGTAAAAGGCCCATCGCAAACAGGTTCGTGAGAGGTAGCAGACAACACCAATCACTCTGACAGAACCAATACAGGTCAGACATTTGGTACTGTAGGGAATCAGGTGGTCTTACATCCCTATCAACACCCCTTTATTCCGCATGGAAGTAATGACGCACACTGAACAAATCCCACATGACTGCCAGGACAACGTAACACTGTGAGGGATGGAGACACTGCAAGAGTTCCTCAGGGCCCCCTCTAAACCCGGTCCATCTGTTCCCACTGGTCACTCAACTCTGACATGTCATGGACTTGGTCATACTGTCTGCTTGTACTAGACATAGATAGATAGATAGATAGATAGATAGATAGATAGATAGATAGATAGATAGATAGATAGATAGATAGATAGATAGATAGATAGATAGATAGATAGATAGATAGATAGATAGATAGATAGATAGATAGATGATTTGCTTCACCTCTCTTAAGAGTTGGACAAAAGAAAATTGGACATTTCCGTGGCTCATTTAAACACTTTGAGTCTCTCTGGAGTGTAACTAGTATATATTGAATGTGATTTTCATACAGCTCAGAGTGGTAGTGTCTTTGTTTCATGTAAAACACAGACTGTGTGAGGTACACGATCCCTCAAGCAGAAGCAGCGTCACACTTTACACCCAGCTGCACTATGCTTTAGCAAATTTGCACGTTCTTTATGTGTATTCATCACTCACTTCTCAAACTTATTTCTGTGTTAAAGCTTTACTGTAATTCTCTAGCGATACAGGCTTTAATGCACACAGTCAAATACTGTATAATACAGACATGCCCTGCATCTCCTGCCATAGATACTAGTTTTATCACCTTGATATTTTTTCTCCCAACATGATTTTGTACTAATGAGTTTTAGAAGTCCACTACAGATAGTTATGTATTACTTCTGTGTGGCTTTAAAGCATGTTTAAATATGATGGATTTCTAAATGTTTCATCTGTCACATGTCAATTTAGATTTCTATTATTTATTCTGTTACAGTTTAATTGTGAAAGAGATTTAAAGTTAGGCCTCTGTGGAGTCTAAATGATCCCACACATAAGTATTGTCACTATGTAGGATAACATACTGCACATTTCTTTGTTTGAGAATGATGCCAAACAATAGTCATGCATAGTCCATATAAATTTTTACCTTCATCAAGTATGCAAGACAAGTTTTTGGTAAATGGAGGGGTTATCACTTAAATAAGATCAGAAGAAAAGGAAGGAAATAAAAATGGTTGATCATTATTATTTTACATACACAGTAGTGGGGTATGTAGAAACCCAAACAATGAGAACATAAAGCCAGAAACACCAGAGTCAAGTGTTGCACTCCTTGAGCCCTGCCTAGCAACTGATGTGTTGACTGGCAATGCCTGACATAGTCCAGTATTTGAGGGAAGCTGGCAGAAGTTAGATTTGTGTTAAGTCTTTGTGATTAAGATACCCACTACCCACAGCGTGTGCCCCTTTGCAGACAACCCTCTGAGGTCTCATACATGGACATAATGATATGCCATGGTGACTGGCGCAGTGCCACTGCCCATTCCCTCTGATCATGAAAGACAGGGGAAATCATCTGGGGCCATATTGGCATAAAGCAATCCTCTGAGATCTCACTCTCACATATGGACAAAATGGCATCACAGATGACAGGCTTGCAGTCTATGCAGTCTGCAGCCATGTGCTTGTTGATGTCTTGGGAAAATCCATTTCAGAGATGTTGGGGATAAGCATTGCATCAGGATAATCCTAGATTATTTCCATGGGATTGCTTGGTATACTGCAATCAAGGGCTCTAGATTGCAATGTGTCAAAGAGACCTAACCACTTCTCTGGACTAAGACAAACACATTCCAGATATGCATTGAGGATCAACCATGTCTAGTCAAATGAGACTGTAGTCAGAAGAGAATGTTAAAAAGATACATGGCAACTTAAGTTTTGTGAATAATCTGATAACCAATAACCAATAATAATAGGATGTGGAGGACATGTTGCATGCAAGAGCATCCAATCATGGAAAACAACAAAGGGCAGAAAGATGTGACAAAAAACAAACAAAAGCAATGAAAGAATAGAGCAACAAATAGCAGGTGGCAGGGATAAAGAGATTGTTACACATATTAATAATGTACCCAGACACACACACAGGACAAAAGAGAAGAGGGGTTTTCAAAAAAGCCTTCAGACCAGCTGAAATGACAACTAAATTATTGATCAGTTTCATATTGATTAGCTCATAACAGAAAGTGTATTTGACTTTTATCGTTCTATCGTGCAGGGCTGTCAAACCTTGACAAGACCACTCCACATATAAGACATCACCGCAGAGGGCTCACAGGGCTTTTAATGCTGTCAGCAAACCCTGAGTAAAGCAGACACTTGCCTTTCAAACTCATTAGCCAACCCTGACGTGATGAACTCATCAAAGGCATTGCAATGAAACAGAGACGTGAGGAACCAACACTTTCTAACATTCAGCAGTTCCCGCTCTTCCTCCATATAACCAACATGATATGGAGTTAGCCCATAATGGAATCTGAATTAAATGTGAGTGTGTATTTCAGAATGAAAGTATGTCAGGATTGCCACAGAGGACAGTCGCAACGGCTGTGAATGTTTGAATGTGGCTTCCTGGGCCTGGGCCAAGTTGACAGCCATGTCAGTTGCTCTGCACACACACACACACACACACACACACACAAACATGCAAGTACTCAAGATCACACACAGACAATGATAAGTCAGGAAGAACACATTCACACTCTATGTCAACATTTCCTATACAATCACACACACACACACACACACACACACACACATATATACACGTATACAGGACAATACAATGCAATACAATATGTGTGGTTCAACCTATACTATACATAGAGAACTTATTGGACTGCATGAAAATCAGGAAACAGCTGATTGTTGTGACTGCACGTCTGAGAAGAGCAAAATAACAGAGAATGCAGAGAATTAAGGATTTATTTCAAACTAAACCAGAGTTTTGTAGACACTTTTATCCTGCACAGAAGTCATGAGAACACTGCTTGTAGAACTTGTAGACTCATTTGGCAGTCAGTTTTATACCCCCAAAAAACTAAAAAAAGTTTTCATGACAAGGGATTTAATCTCCGGACCTGCTGCATGAAGAGCAATGCACTGAGTGGGACTCAAACCTGGGTCTCCCACACCAAATGCATGAGTGTTAAACACTGTACTAAGGATCCCACCCTTCGAACATATATACATACTCTTTCTCGCACATACATACATACGCACATACATAATTATGCATGACAGTATGTAGTAGTTTATGTGCAAGGTGAGTATGTATGTATTTGCATGACAGTAGGTATGTATGTGCAAGCAAAGTGTTCAATTTTGGAGTAGGCGGCTGTGTCAAAGGCAGCTGATAGGTCAAGCAGGATAAGAAACAAGGACAAGGCTGCAAATTTAGCTGACCTTAGTGCTTCTGTCACAGACAACAGAGCCGTTTCAGTGGAGGAATGCTACATTTTAGGCTTGGTGTCGAGCCTTTTGCGCCATTGCCCGTGGTAGACATGTATAAGGACTGCTACATGGTAGGTTGCCCTATGTTATGCTCACAGAATGGGAGCTGGAGTAGACCGGTTGATTTTGAGTGATTTAGAGAACTGGCTAGTTATAACAGCCACATTGCCTGTGAAGAAGGAGGCAAAGGTATCGGCAGACAGCTTTGTGGGTGGTGGAGGCGGCGGAGGATTTAGTAGCGATTTAAAAATGGAAAATAATTTCCCTCAGTCAGTGGGTCATCACTATAATTCTGTCATTATAAATCGCAGTTTTGGCAGTACTGATGCTGGTTGAGAAGAAGGATGTGAATATTTCGTAGCCTTCAAGGTCGGTATGGTTTCTCACCATTTTCTTTCAGTGGCTCTGAGATCGGTGCGCAGCCCACGGATGGTATCAGTCAGCCACAAGTGGGACTGGCGAGTGGGCTTGGTGGATAGGGGACACAGGCTGTCCAGACATGAGTTCAGTGTGGAGCACAGAGACTGTGTGGCTTCATTGACCTCGAGTGAGGAAAATGTGTTGAGAGGAGGTAGAGCGGATGCTACCGCTGAGGCAAAGTGAGTGGAAGACAGGTTGCGGAGGTTGCGGAGTTTGCGGAGGTTGTGGCGGTGCGAGACATAAGGTGCTGGAACAGCGGGCTGTTCCTATAGGAATACCGTGAACTGAACGAAATAGTGGTCAGACATGTATAAAAGTGTGATCGTTAGGATGTTTGCGGCACAGTTTCGGACAAGAACGAGGTGGAGCACCTTGTCAGCTTTGTGGGATAGGAAGCTGAGAACCCGTTCTAGATCAAAGGACTGAATCAGGAAGTCTGTTGAGTTTGATTTGTCTAAGTGCATATTCATCGAGGACAAGTAACGACGCTCTGGGATTGAAGACAGCAGTGTGTCATACCTTGTTCGCAGTCTAAGCTTGTCCACATTATAAGTGTCAAAATCTCTATTTATTGCTCACTATAGATTAAATTGTTGAGTGTCTGTTGTATAGGGCAGTGGTTCCCAACCTTATTTCACTTGTGACCCCACATCTGACACCACATTACAGGTTATTGTATTAGTGTGGACACATGTTTTAAGTAGTTCAACAAATAAATGAATATTTCTTCTCAGACGGTTTCATTTGAAGGATTATTTAAGGCCTGAAGATGTTAAAGTATTCAGTATTTCACATTAGTTTAATGGTTTTGTGACCCCTCAGATTTATCTTGGCACCCGTTGATGGAGTCCCGACCCCAAGGATGGGAGCCACTGATATATATGGCTTAGTAAATGAGTGAACAAGAAACTAATTTGGGACACGGTTCTTGTATACTATCAAGGTCTAGTGTCAATGCTTCTTCAGGGAATAAAGTCTGGAGGAAGCATTGACAAATTTGAATCTTTAATTGTTATAGTCTCTTGACAAAGCCTAACAGGAGTTATACTCTCTTAACAAAGAACAATAGTGCTTCATTCACTTCAGGGCACACTGTGTTAATTTCAACGCTTCTGGCAAATAAACTAATAAAAGAAAATAAACAATGTCACATTTAGATGTGCATAACACAATTACATGTGTCATAAATCAGCCTTCAGAAAGTCTTTAACAAACCATCACCCTTCTAGTTATATCAAATATTCTGTGCTTTGCCATCCTGACTGCTGTGCACACCACACACCAACACTCCTTCACACACACACACACACACACACACACACACACACACACACACACCTCCTGCATACTGTGGAGGTATGCGGGGTCAGCATGCATTCATGGGAACCTGCTCTGTGATGAAGAGAAAAGAAGCTGGGAGCGCTAGTGGAAAGTGGATTGGAGGCATACAGAGTATTATACAGAGGTTAAAGAGCAACAGTGTAGCACATTCTACTATTTTACCTCAGTGGAGACGGTACGTGGTGAATCCTGACATTTAATTTCAGGACTGGCACTATTGTGAGTGGAAGTTGATGGGAATGCAGGGATCACTATAGGCCCTTGGCTTCCCGTGTTCACTTCTAATGTCAATCCTTTGAGGGGATTATGACAAGGAACTATGCAGGGATCAGTCCCTCAATTAGTAAATAGTAATTGCAGCACAACTGATGCCATTGTTTTGAAGCACTTAGAAAGTTCTCTTTCATATGCCAGACTGCTTTTTATTATATATTTAGTTTTGTTTTTAACACACAACCATACATCTTGCTTAAAAAATGTTTTTATTTGAAAGTAATTCATGTTCTATGTGTATATGCTTAGAGATATTTATGTAGCTTTTAACAGAGTGAATGTCTTTGTGACTAATTTGCTTGGTTGTTTTGTCAGTGTTTTATTGCGATGTTTGGTTTTGATGCAGCAATTCCCTTAATCTGAGACAATTTTTTCCAGTGGGAGACAGTAGAATTTATGGTAACCTTTAACATTATGGTATAATACCACTGTAGAAGTCTCCTATACTCCCATTTGTATCTGTTTTAAATGGAAGTTGATGTGAATGTAAATGGAATGGAATGTAAATTCTCATTTGGATCTTGTTTGCTTTCTTGCTGAGAGATACCTCTATCATATCTGTTTGTTGAATATAAGGTGACAGCCATCAACCGGTTATCTTAGCTTAACTGGAAAAGCACTGGAAATAGAGGGGAAACGGAGCAAATTAATGAGTTATGTCTTGTTTGCTTAATTTGTACAAAAACTGAAGCGTAAAGAAGACAAATTGTGGTTTGAGGGGGGGTTTATGTGCCAGACTATAGCTGTATTGTTACCGAACTGTTGTATGCATTATGCAAACAAAAGCAAAATCTGCAGTATGTCAAAAATACCTGGATGTTGTACTGATTCGGAAAAAAATCTCCAGCGTGCACTGGACCAACAACTTTTTTTAAATGTAATTTTTATTTAATCAGGCAGTCTCTACAGCCGGTCATTGTTGAAATGGTGAACATTCCTGCGTTATGGTGGACAAGGAGGAAATGAACTGCTCTGTCGTTGATAACAAAGAAAATAACTTAACCAAAATAACTTTTGGTATACTGTTTAAACAGTATACTATGAGAATTAGTATTGGCTATACATATACATACACACATAGTTAGTATGTAGCATGGAAGTGGGATTTTTGATAAGTAAGTTATGATAAATAAAAACTTGTAATACCCAACACTCACCCGCATGCAGCTGTCTCTGTATCAGAATGACTGTATTTGCCTATAGTAGTTCACTTTATACACAAACATCCAAACTGTGTCTGCATTAACATGAATGTATTTAACTAGGACTGTTGGGATAAGACACTGTATTTAAGTGTCCACACTGATAACTCACCACAATCAAATACTTCCACTAAACCTTATTTTTCATCAATTTGATAGTATATTTATGGAAATACAGGGAATAAAGTGCTGCTACTCATTATTTCAGTCATCCTATGCCTATAATGACACCTATGAAATACATTATAGTGACATTTGTATCCATTTGACTGGAATCCAGTTAGACAAGGTGTCAGCATATATAAGAAAGCTTTAACAGAGAAGTTTGTCTTTCCTTTTTCCCATTGACTAGGTGTCCTCATTGATAATTATACACCCTCATGGACATTCATGCTGCATGAATGAGCTTAAATATGACTGGATGTTTATGGGAATGAGCGAGTTATGCACTGTATCCGAATAGTGTTTGCTCAGTGATTAGGCATTCGTATTTATGATTCAACACACCCATGGACTTCAGCTAAACCTGTATCTGTATCAACATGACAGGAAGTCATTTGGGAATCAGCAGAGGATATCTATTGTGTCAGACTGTTTCAGACTGAAAATAATAGGGCTTCACTCAATGAATAGGTTTTCATATTCATAATTGGCTATGCCCTGTGTCTCTGTGTAGTTTTCTGTGCATGCTTATCACAACAACACAGAGTGATAATCAGCTGTTATCTCAATCCCCAAAACTCTCATTTCAACAGAGGTTATTAAAGAGTGAAATAGCCAGCCATATAGCCCCACACTATATTCCACGCACACACCCACTCTCAGATAGAGTATGAAATAAGAGGCCTCTCAACTATTTAATAACCCAATTTACCGATGATGATGAAAACATATTCCCACTTACCTTTTCATCTAAAACGTGTTATGTTAAACTCAAGTAGTTTGAAATTATAAAAAAGGTGGGGACATCAATATTAATAAACAAGCCTCTGGGCTGATACATCAACAGTGTCCTCTTGTGGTGGCATGGATTTAGGAGATGTCCCTTCTGTTTTGTTGCCTGAGTCCAACTGTCCCAGATTTGTGTAGCTTTGCCAGGATGTCTTGACATCTGCCAGACACAATTGCACCCAGCTGTCTCAAAAGGTGGCAGCAATGTGGCATGATTTGAAAGGAATTTGGGGTTGGAGATGTGAAAAAAGAAAATTCAGTTTCCAACAATTGGACAGTATACTATTAGGTCATATTTATTCTTATGTCTGTCAAGAAAACAAGCATGCCACATTCCTTTTGCACAACCTCTACCAGTTGAGTTATAAAAGAAAAGAAAACTGTATTAACAACTATGTCTCCTTCTTACAGTATATGTTTTTATTCAGCAACAACCTACAAAATGCACACAGTTATTCAGCAACCTCATTCATGCTTTTGGCTCCAACCTTTAATTTAAAGCAGTTGCTAAGCAGTCAGATCACTGTGTTTTCATGAATTTCAAGTATTTGCCCTGCAATTGTGACTATGTCATCAGTCATAATGCAGCTCATTTCATTTGACTCTACCTGCTCACTGCATCTATTTCTACAGAGTATCTTACATTCTATATTTTTTTTCTACCTTCACAACATACACTCTTCTCTGTGTGACTTCCTCAGACTTTCTTCTCCTCCTTCCTTTTGTAACTGTTTCTAGATCTTCTGTGGTGATATCAGAGGTGTTTCTGTGTGTGTGTGTGTGTGTGTGTGTGTGTGTGTGTGTGTGTGTATGTGTGTGTGTGTGTGTGTGTGTGTGTGTGTGTGTGGGCTGGTACCTAAGTCATCCCAAATGACCTTGCATCCTCATTATTCTTTGCAGCCAGGCCCTTCAAAGCAGGCTGTGAGACAGCAGAGCAGAAATGACGAAGTGGTGTCTGATCACACATACACACACACGCATGCTGCTTGCTCGCGCTAATAATACAATATTATTGTGAGGGTAAGGAAGAGGAGAGCCTTTAAAGTCTTCATCAAAAGAGGATGTTTTCAACAATGTAAATAATTCATAACATCTTGCAATTCAGTGGCCTACCCTGTGTTTTTCCCACTATGACTCCAGCAGACTGTGGGTCTTTTAAAGTGAAAGCAAAAAGTATTATTGTGCTTTAAATGCTTTGTGGTCTACTAGAAAGCACTGATTCAAAGATGGGGGATGGGACTGCAATCTGATTTTATAAAAAGGTTAATGGCCCAGAGGGTGCTTCTGGTCCTAATCGGTGTAAAAGATGTGGGCACAATTCTCAAATAGTCATTTGCGGCTCCTTAATATTACCTCTGTGACATTTCCTCTGGCATCCAGCAGAGATGATTTTATGAGCTAGGGTTTTTATTCATCAGCATTACCGGAGATAAACCTTGTGGCTGGTCCCCACAACCCACACCCCCTTTCTCTTTCATACATATCGCTGTTGCTCGCTCTATCTGCCTCTCTTTTACCCCATCTCTCATTCTGACAGACCTGACATGCAGTGGAAAACCCCACTTCTGTGCACTTGCTGGCTGTGGGCTGTGCTGCTGAGAAGCTGGCACATAACAGCACCTCTGCCTAAGGAGATAGAGCCATTTGAATTACCCACAGAGCACTGCACTGGATGTTATCATCAAATGAGCAGCAGTATGAAGAGTCTGACATACGGTTAAATTTGACATCTACTGTAAATTGTAGAGTCAACATTTTTGTTGTGGATGCGTGTCATGAGTGTGTCTTGTTTGTGTTTTGAGAGAGGCCACGTGAGTGGGTAGTAGAGGCATAGTTGCAATAGTTACAGAGTGTGTCTATGTTGCAATGCAAGTGTGCTGTATTCAAAGAGGTGTGCAAAAGGGGCCAATCTGCTTCCCCACTTTTCCTTCAGTTCTTATCAGGTAATTACTGGCTCACCCTTGAAATACCAACATGGTGCTGGTACGCTGATGGTGGAAAAGTGACATAGGTCATCTTGTAATTATGACGCCTTCCTTCTGCCTTTATTGTCTCTGCATAATCAGCTCCATCAGGGCTGAAATAATTGATTCTCCATTTATGCTAATGGTATGGATCTGGAGCGTAGAAGAGCAAATACTCAGCCATGTTGTCTTTCGAGCGTGACATTTAAAATGGAATGAAGAAAGTGTTAGATTCTAGTCAGATAGCAGGATGTTTTTGCTCTGGCCTCAGTGACAGCCTTGAGTAGAGGCGCCAGTTTGCACTTGTTCTAACCAGACCAGACACTGAACAGGAACGAGACCTTCAGATGTATTTCACCACTGCCTGTTTAGGGACCATTACTATTGTGTATCAACTGATGGAGGTAAATTAGATCGCACTCATGCATGCAGAGCCTTACCAATTAATCCTCCCACCAACCAGTCGGTGTGAGGCTCCAAACACATACACACATAGACGAGACAGACCAAACAACAACAGGCTTGCTTGCATTGTCACAAAAATATCTAACAAAAGCTTCATAAAAACATATCAGACCATTGCCTCACAACTACCTCAGAATCCCTTAGTTCTTTAATGTCAATCACCTGTCAGGCCACGGCTGATAGACTGCCAGCAGCCCAGCAGGCTGCCTGTGGCAGGAAATGGTAGCACTCACTCATGGGAATTAAAGTTTTCCATTTACTATTCATGACTATAGGCGTCACTAGACCCTTTTTACTGGGGCACATGCCCCTGTATCCATGTGCTGTGCCCCAGTAAAATTGTCAAGACACCTTGGCGTCGTTTTTGGGCATTTAGGGGTTTACAGTCATGCAACATCTGCAACGTCCGGTCAAGTTAACAATAATATACATGCAACGTCCGGTTACAATTTCAAAATAAAACTACTGGTTGATGTGAAAAGTCACGTTGTTATAGTGATAGTGACTTTCGAGAACAGCATTCAGGTAAACTTGTGTTCTCTCCTCTCAAAGTCTGATGTGAGCAGCATGTGTAGATGCAGTGAATCTCTCTCTGTCTGTCTTGCTAACCCAGCAGGGCAGCGCTTCTCGGTCTTGGTTTCTTGCCAGACTGTGAACAATATTAGAGTGAAATACAACTATTTATTATTTTTGATAAACGCCGACATGCAAGAATGTTTATAAACTGCAGCACTGAAAAGAAAACTATGCTGCATGTGAACATAGACTGTATATAAGAGGTGGACGTAGTCATCGTGACGTCATATTTCTAATGGAGCCGGGCTTCTTTTGCAAACAGAAGAGTCGCCCCTGCTCGCTGTTCGATAGAATGCAGGTTTAAGGGACTTCCGTATTGGCTTCGCGTCTCAGACCAGAAGCTTCCCGCTTGGCTCATACGCATGTGCACGTGCATGAAATGAAACTCAGGCATCCGGCCGAGCGGTGCTGCAGTCGGCAGCCAGACCTTCTTGCATTCCAGCAGCAACATTAGTGGGACCAGTCCAGACAACACACAAATGTGATGGCACACATCATAGGCACGCATCATTTTAAAACGAGACAACAATTATCTGTCTCTCAGTGAACTATGGACTAATGCAAGATGGAAAGCACTGGATTCACATTGACTATTAAAATGTTGATTAGCTGGGCAGACTGGGCAATATGGATGTACATCTTTAAATAATAATAATCACAAACTCATAGTCATGTCATATTATAGAACTTATTAAAGTAAACCTAGGGAGCCAGTTTGAATGGGCCTGAAGCAGCTGATAACATTAATATCTTGCAAGTAGTGATATTTATGCTTAAGTTTTTCAGTAGAGTAGATGCTGGATCATAAGCCAGTACAAACACAGACCCAGTCTAGACGTCTTTAGCAGGTCACACAGACACAGGTGAAATACATGCAGCATCAGATACAAGCAGCTCAGACCCTAATGGAGGTTTGATTTAGTGCGCAGAGGTCCATTAAAATTAGGAGTGGTATTTTATAGAAGAGGTTTTGATTCAGGCTTATAACAGAGACAGAGTGTTTCAAAGGAGAGGCAATAGTGAGAGCACAGCAGTGTCAGGTGTGACTGTGCAGCATTGGCAAATTGTTTACATGGCTCACAAGTCAGGCATGAGGGCCCCAAAGCAGAATTTTTCTTAGGTGGTACCATAGGTGTATGTGCTTATGCTCTGGTCAAAGCCCTTTCTGACATAACAGTGCCAATATTAATGGGCTAAGAAAGGGAAGCTGGTGAGGCACATACTAACACATTTTATACACTTCAATCAAAAATATATCAAAATCATAAGTCAAAAATTTACACTGGGAATGAGGGGGTCAGTGCCCCAGCAGAGCTTTATGTCTAGCAACGCCCATGTTCATGACATGAGCAAATCGATTGTATGCCCAGTGCCCTCTCCACTGAGAGTGATTGTAGTTAATGTAGTAAAAAGTGTTCTTTTTGTTACATCACATTGTTGTAAAGATTATCTGAAGTGCATATGAGACTGTATCACCATGCCAAATGGGCACTTACAAATGGCCAGTTAACAAAACCTGCACACCAACGAGCTCCTGCCATATTGTTCAATGGACAGCACTCCCCCCAGAGAAAACCCCTCAAACAAAGGCCACATGGTGGTGAGGAAGGCCATGACGGCTCTATCTCATTCCTCCCTGCCACTCACACGGCACACACATCAATCACAGCCCGCTGCCTCAGATCCAAGCAGCTCCTTGAATGCAATTTGTCACAGGTCCTTAGGCGCTGACATGCTTCTAAAAAGCTCTGCTAATCTGCGTAAGATAACGGTCTTAGATTTCCTTGGTGGATGTTAATCAAAATGATCTGCTCTGTGTCCAAGAAATGACCAGTAGTCACTATGAGGATGGATGTTGCAATTAAGCATATCATTAAGATAATGGGAATGAATGGGTAGAGGAAGGAATGATTTTTGACATTTTTTAAGAATAGTAATATTAAGTTGTCTGCTTTTTTCCCAAGGGGAATAATAAATGAGAACTTTTTTTTTCATTTCTAGCACAGCAGGTATGACAATAATGCAAAGGAAGAAGTGATTTTACTTAACATTTTACCTTAAACATTCCTTCTCATTCTTGGACTGCGGCATTCCTTTAGCATGAACTTTTCAATCCGGCAACAGATTACTCATGAATAAGAGCTTACATTATTCAGTGACTGGTGCTATATTCACCAGCCAAATGCTTCAGTCTGCATGGTGAAAGGATACTCCAGCAAGGAGGATACATGTCACCCCTTCAAGAGCAATTGCCACTCTCAGTGAGCCCTCCACGGGAGCAAGCTGCTGAGAGGTGGGTGTGTTGGGCCCAATTTAATGCTCCATTATGCAAATTGATCATCTCAATTGACCATCACTCTGGTAATAGGACGGGCTGACTCTGGGTGTGTGTGTGTGGAGGGGGGGTGCTGTCTTTTAAAATCTTTAGAAAAACATTAGACCATAGTCCCAGGTGCTAAAAAAGCAAAGTGAGTGAAAACATGAAGAAATGCATCACAACTTTAACCAATCAGGCACGACGGAGATGAGTGACAGGAAGTTAATGGCTGTCTTGGTGACCTCTCTAACGACCAGTCACATTTAAAAGTCACCTGTCTTGTCTTTCCTCTGAGAGATTTCGGGCTGTAGGAATGAAAAACAGCATTTGCATGATGAGTTTCAGATTGATAACATTTTCACACATATATTCATTCGGAGTACGGTTTTCTCCTTCGATTTTTACCTTCCAAGATAACTCCCTTGCTGATAATTCCATAATTCCAAATAGATTAGTGGAGCAAAGCGGGGATATTTGTTTTCATTTCAATCTAACTTGGAGTTGATATTCCACAAATTATGCATTGTAGTGAACACAAATTGAGTTAGATATTCTTTATTTAATGGGGAGATTTACTTATCCCCCTGCGACCCTGTGAAGAATCACACGACACACTTGAGTTTCCCTCAGAATGGACAGGGCGCAGGAAAGTCAGAGTATGGGCGAATAAATTTTTGTCAGTGCCTAATTGCATTTATTGGCCATGCCTGGCACCTCCTAATCCTGGATTATGATGATGCATTAACAGCTGTGACTAGCTGTTTACAAGACATTTATTAGCTGGTGTCAACATAACGAGACAAATTCCACCTATCACATTAATCACCCCACTGCCAGTATGTGTCACTGCCAAGAGCAGGGCCAGATGACGCATAGGCCAAGTCTGTGCTGCTGCTTTTCCTGTGTTAGCTATTGTTATATGGCAATCAGATTACCTCCTCAGTAACTGTCAGCCCGGCAGTGAGGTGGCGACAAGAAACTTGAAGTGAATAAAGAGCAATGAATTGGGGGGGGTTAAAGATAAGAAGGAGAAGAATTGTGAGATCAAATGCACGGTTGAGTGCGTCAAACCACAAAAACAATTTTCTGCATAATGTTTCTAATTGAAGTCAGGTCACTTAATTACAGTCGGGAGTATTGTTTACTGTGAACCCTCTCTTCTTCCCTTTTCTCTGTCCATCTGTCAATTTCCCCTCACTCTACTTATCTTATTTTAATTTTCCCTCCTCTGCATCATCCGTTTTTGTGGACATTAAAATATTATCAAATTTAATCTTAACTGTGAAGATGGTTTCATAAGTAATGTTTCATAATTGATTAAAGGCTGATTCATTCTGAAGCATTATTATCAAATTAATGTAAACAGCGTTGGCACCAAAAGAATATGCATTTTACAATATCTCTAAATTAAACTCAATTAAGGTTTAATACAAGCACTGAATGATACTTCATGACTGAGCTAGTATTCTGTTGATTTCAGCATTTTTTATTTTATTTTTTAGATTTCCCAGCTCATTTAGTCACACAGAGATACAAAGGGGTTTTGGCTAAGAGACACTCACTTTACTCTGCCTGGGTTTGGAGCAGGAGGGACATTGATTTCTTTCCTTTTCAAGAGGTCCCCAAAAGTGATGTGCAGCAATTAAACAAGAGTCTGCACAACAGACCTGACAAAACCATTTGAGAAATGGCATTGGAGAGCGTCCTGCTGGCCTTGCCTTAATGGAAGCAGGGGCTTTATATATTGCGTTTTGTACAGACATACGGGAATCATCAAGTGGGATCACCTCTAACCCTGCAAACACTTTATCTGTGAGATTCTCTGATTCCATTTGAAGAACACTGTCCGGTATCAGACTTTGTGCCAACATCGCTCCTCCAATTCTCTCATCTGTCAAGATCTGCTGGACTTGAGACATTGACCGTGTCAGCAAGGAATGCTCAAGATCACCTGCAGGCTCAAAGTATTATGGTTTTCTCTGCTCAAAACATGCTTCTGTTAAAAGAACATGATTCTCGAATAGTTCTTCTTCCTGGGGAATCTTTAGAGAACTTCGGATCAAAGGTATTATCTATAGTTAAGTTGGAAGTAATTAGTTTAGTAAAAAAGTATATCAATATGAGCAGCTTTAAACTATCAGCACCGTTAGATGAATGCTTTAATGCACTTAAACAATCAAAACCGACAATCTAGTGGAGCTTGCCTCTTGCCGCTTACATTTTTATTACTACAATCAGCAAATTTATTACCTTTAAATTGAACACATGATATCATGCTTTGTAGATTGCTTTTACAAGAAGTGAGACTGGATTGTAAAATGCATGCTCCCTGGCTCCCAAAATGAATGTGTGCTTTAGTGATAAGGACCGGATGAGAGGACAGGAGATACGGCACAATGCAGCGGCACATCTCCCAGCACGAGCTGTTTCACTGTGCAGTAGTCTGCGTTATATAATTCTGATGAGGTTCGCTGGCACCTTCCAGTTCACCTACCACAGCTAAAGTGTGAACACAGGGGCCACCTCTTTGGATGTGTTAGACTGTCCTCTGACAAATGTGCAGAAACAAACACATGCCTCGTGGAATCACATTACATCCAGTTAACAAACAGCTCCACAGTTGGCTTTTGTTTGGCACATGGGAAATACATGTAACCCGCCTCCGAATAACGATGAATCATGATATTGAGATAAAAGCGTCTGGTGGAGTGCGCCAACCAGCCTCCAACTCTTCATCCCCACCCTACCCTTTTTCTCGGGAAGAGCTCCCTGCCATCTGTCAGTACTGGAAAGCCCTGGTGGCTTGCAGGTTTTCCAAACCTACATACATGGCTGCCTTTCCCTGTCAGAGACTCTGCTGTGCATGAACCTTCAGCCGTAACCAGCCATTGGACTAGAAAACGGTGTCAGCCTAGCCAAAGCCTCATTGACACCCATGAAGAATCTCCCTTAGTAGTGTTATTGACCAGGACATAATCAGATGGTGGGCTGGACATTGGCCCGAAAAAGACACAGCAAAGTTAAGAATGCATTTTCTGCCAATGAAGCCACTTTAATGTAATTAGACAATGTTTACCTAAGTGCTATTTAATTGCCGACTCCTCGCTAAATCTTTCATGCAACTCTGTGCCGCAAACAAACATACCACAGCATTTTCAGTGTCTCCTTATTAGTTATTCATGGCTTCATTTGCTTCATATCTCGCCTCGTTCTTTTCTGTGCAATGCTGAAAGCTTGTAGAACGCCCATCCTCAGCTGAAACGTGAGTAGAGGGGACTCCTGTGCTATCGTTGAGAAGAAAATTATATGAAAAATTATGAAGTAAAGAAAACTCGGAACAGAGAGGATGCGTCATCACGAACAAATAACAATCTTTGTGTGTGTAGAGGCTGTTGATTTCATGCTATATCAGACTTCTGGCCTCAGTGAATGGTATTATGAAGTATACTGATGAAGATCCAGGAGTCATTTCCTTTAACAGAAGGAGGCTGAATCATGAAATGCGCCTCTCTCACCTCTGATACCTTATTTTTGCTGGCCCCTAGTCCTAATAAACCTTGTGTGGGGCTCATAAATCAAGTGAATGTCTCCCTCACAGATACATGATGATTAAAACAGTGTATGATTAAAAAATCTTGTTCAGTTAATCTCAAGTGTACTCAGTTATATAAACCCATCCTGCCCAAGACCTAAGGGACATGCCTCAACAATGTAATTTCAACCCTGTCAAAAATAGACAAAAGGAACAGGGGGACAAAGAAAAGAAAGTAATAGACCCGAGTTGAAACAATGAAATGGCTACTAGTGTGGCCTCAGGGCCATGGACCAACTGTGACACTGACCTCCAAGGGTCTTCGACTTTGACCGATAGCAGATTGGGTACAAGGACGACTCTAGAGCAGCCTAAACTCTGGTGTGAACTTACATTACAGCTTTTGTTGAGGATTATGACATGAGAAATAACTGCACATTTGCAACTTAAAGCCTTTCCTTCATCCTCATTAATTGCATTTACATCTCAACACCATATGGTGAGCTACATCCTGCATCTTAACTACTGATATTAGAGCAGTAAAATGATCTCTCAAGAAATTGTAAAACTTTGCGTGACTGACCCCGTTCATGCAAAAATGTTTTTGGGTTTGTGCTGCAAAAATATTTTTTATCTAATGATGTTAGAATTTGTGCTTGAAGAGCAAAGGGTGATAAACTTCTGATGATTAGGGCTTTTATATATATATATATATATACATAGCACAAATGACAATGGTTCATATGTGAATGTCACATCAATGAATATGAAGTTCTCAGCAACATCTTCATCCAGAAGAGAATACATAGATTTATTTCTTACTGTACATAAATTGAAACTCCATCTCTATCTACTCATTTTATTTCAGCACAGATCACTGGAAAACCATGAGATGACTTTTTTCCTGTTCTCCATTTAAAGCTAGTCTATGACAGATCAGTGCTTTACTGAATTTGTAGTAATATCTATGCCACTGGCAGACACTTCCAAAGAGTGGGTACTTCACCAACTCTTCAATTTAGGAACACCTATGCCACTAAGTGTTACAGGGCTTTGATATCCATAAAAATGATAATTTTACTATCACCTGCAACACACTATCAAAGACGTAAGAATCCACATTTGAGTTTGACCATTTTTTGTGTGTACGTTTGGTTTTTGCACACCCAACCACAATCACTTAGGCAACATAACTCACATATTACACTGAAACAACTGTACTAAAAGCCTGACAGTGTATGCATATTATAAAGATCCACTAATGATCTCTTAAGTGTTTATTTGTTACATTGACAGTAAAAGAAGAGATTTTCTGCAAAAACTCCAAATTTGAATCCAAATGTAATCATATTTACTCCTACTTTAGGTCGTGATAAGTCAAAAGACTGCAATGGTATACAGGTCATTAGATACGTTTGTAAATGGAATTCAGAGAAGTACATGTAAGTACACACACACACTAGTAACTTTGTTTCAACCCAGAACCTCACATAGGCCGAATCTAAATGAAAAAGCAAAATTACTGGCAACCTATGAGCTAGGGACACAGACCTAAACAAAGCAGGTGGGTTTATAGACACGTGCAGTGTTGAAACGTTGACATTAACTGCCATCTAGTGGCTAGTACTGGCTTTGCAATAAAACAGAACAGGAAAGATAAGGATTTCAAATTTCTAAATTTGGAGAAATTTGAGTTGACATTATTCATAATTTAGATCAGATTAGTGATGTGCTAAATGATTGTCACATGCCTCAATCTCTTCTTGTCTCTTTGTATTCAGAGGTAAGTGATTAACATTGTAAATCAACAAATGAATGCTGACTTTCACTTTTTTAAACCCAATATTAACAGTTTGCCCCTCTATATATGAAGCCTCTCTATTTAAATAACAAGTCTGCTTTTCACGTAGGCCTATTTTATTGAGAGGGATTATCCCAAATAAAATAGGCTATAGGCCTACCTAAAGGGATGTAGTGTGTCTGGTATTCAATAGCATGTTTATAGCCACATTGTACTGTCTGTATATTACTTAAGTATTTCTACGTACTTACATGTTTAGGCTTATGTGTCATTTTTAGGAAAGTATTATCTTGTGATGATAATGCTTTATTTGCATGGTCCCACGGTTCTCAAAACAGGTTAGTCCTTTGTCAATGTTGCATTTACTTGTTTTCTGAAATTACGAACGTCAGCGTTAAAATTAATATTATTGTGTCAATAATTTGGGAAATAACTTGTGGTGAAGTGAAGTTTTAATATATATCCGAATTGTCAATTTGTGGCATTTAGAAAAGGCAAAGGGTGGCCGTAGTGTGTAGAGTTGTTTTACCAAGGTTATGTACAGAATAAAATGCTGTATGTATTCGTACACTTCTGCACAATGTGGTGTTGGTGTCCCAACACCTACCTGGCACTATGGTGTCCCATATTCACCGTGCACAGAACATGTTACAATGCGTATTTATTTCCGCAATACGAGCGGGGAAAGGGGTGTTTAGAGAGCTACCGAAAAGCACCTGAAGGCAGCACCACGGCGAGAAGGAGGCGCGGAGCCAACTCTTGCTGCCTGAACACACAGAGCACACCCTGCCACAGAGCCAGCCAGTGCTAACAGGCACAAAAATGTCGGGAAAGAGTTTTCGAGTCAGCGACGGGGACTGGATTTGTCCCGATAAAAAGTAAGTGCATCTCACACTCAGAATAAACTCAAATTTTACGCAGTAGCTCAGTAAATGTTGCAGCAGACGTTTGCTTAATTTGCTGGTCTTGCTAACAGTTAGCATAGGCCTTCTAGGATGTGGTTCCCGCTAACATTGACTAACGTTAGCTAAGTAAACTAACTAACCTTTAACTTGTTTCTACATCGTTACCACACTGTAAGCAGCATAAACGCGACATATTTATTGTGCATATAAGGGTGGAGACACGTTTTGGTTTAACGTGTCATTGAGTCTCCATATAAGTTGTCGGTGTGCGCAGACTTCCAGATAGCAAGCTAGCTATAGTTAGCTTCACTGGGATGAGGCGAGAGTTCCAACCATAGACTGTATACGCACTATTGTAGGAGGTGTTTACAGAGTTGTAGAAGCCAAGTTGCCATGAATGTAGAGTCTAAGTTCGGTAGTGGGCGATATCATGTTGCAAGTGAACTGCATTTAAAACGCCGGAGTGACGGACAAGCCAGCTGCCAGTTGTTAGTGCACAGGCCTTTGACACGGGCTGTCCAACGGGGGACAGCAAGCCAATGGGGTGGCACATGAAAAATAAATAAGCCTACATTACTCATCTGGCTTGTAGTACATTCGGCTTATGCCTGAATGGTGAAGTATAAAGCTCAAGCCTTTCCTGGATCTAAAATGTGCGTGGGTTTTTTTTGTTGCTTTTGCAGGTGCGGAAACGTCAACTTTGCTAGACGAACTAGTTGTAACAGATGTGGCAGGGGTGAGTCCTTCTCCATGCAAATTAGTATATCTTACAGAATTTCATACATCCTTTCAAAAAACTGCTGTACTTAAATCCATTGTTTTACATCCACAGAAAAAACCACAGAGGCGAAGATGATGAAAGCAGGAGGAACAGAGATTGGGAAAACTCTGGCTGAGAAGAGTAGAGGCCTCTTCAGCGCAAATGATTGGCAATGCAAAACGTAAGTGTTTATTGTAAATTATAAGGGAGTACCAAAATATTTAATGAACCATACACATTTTAAAGATGTTTTCTTCCCTCTTGTTGTCATGCAGATGCGGCAATGTGAATTGGGCTAGGAGGTCAGAGTGCAACATGTGTAACACACCGAAATATGCCAAGCTCGAAGAGAGAACAGGTATCCCAACAAATATTTCATTTGACAGTTTTTGGTGTACTTTTGAAAACTGGTTATTGATTGCTTTTTCCCTGCATCTTGTGGTCTTTCAGGTTACGGTGGAGGTTTCAATGAACGGGAGAATGTGGAATACATTGAAAGGGAGGAATCTGACGGTGAATATGATGAAGTGAGTCCTACCAGAAAGTGTAATGTTTAATAATTGAAGTATTTCAGCTGTCCTACTGTAAGTCACAGAATACAAGTGTTTGGCTGGCTTGACAAAATTTGCATTGCAAGAGGTCATTTTTACTGATAAGGAATATGTATTTTTAATGTCACAGTTTGGTAGGAAAAAGAAAAAGTATCGCAAGACCACCAGTACGTCTTCCTCAAAAGAAAGTGAAAAGAAAGAAGTAACAAAAGCTCCACCTCAACCTGAAGAGGAGGAGGAGGAGGAGGAAGAAGATGAGGAGGAGGAAGATGGTGACCTTTCCAAATACAAATTGGATGTAAGATTGGTGGCTGGAGCTAGAAATTTAAACGAACATATATTATTATAAGAGCTGATTACAATGTCACAAAAAAACAACACAAAAAACACTTCCTCTCCAGGATGACGACGACGACGAAGATGGAGACCTTTCAAAGTACGACCTGGACGCCAGTGGTGGTGATGATGATGACGACGACAAGCCAGCTAAGAAAAGGGGCAGCCGGTCGGGTTCATCCCGTTCCCGTTCATCCTCGCGCTCCTCCAGCTCCAGTTCACGGTCGAGGTCCAGGTAAAAGGGTACAGGTCAAGGGTAACTCCGGGCAAAATGTCAGTATCAGCTCAATCTTCCTTCTGATTTACTGATCAACATCGATTACATGTCCTGTTCTGCTGATTTGTTTTCTCTTTTCCGAACTCCTCCCCCCTTCTGTGGTGTTAGAAACCCCATGTGCAATGATCTGTCTTTATAATATCTTTTGTGTTTTAATTTTGACTTCAGATGGAAGAAATGTATTGTTCATATTAGTCTTTTTGCACTTATCTGTTAATTCACCTACTCCATTCTGACAAAGTCGTTACAAACAACTTTTATTTGTCTTTGTAGTTTCGGGAGTATTTCTCCAAACCCCCACATACATATTTTGTTAGTCTGAATAGACGCTCATCAGTTGCGCTATACAGTAAGGCAAGAAGAGCTTTCTTTAAGTATTTCATAGGATTTAAATTCACATCATGTCTCTGCCTTGCCATGTGAACAAACAAGCTAATTTTCATGTTCCGAAAATATTGGAAAGGTTCTGTTTTTTTTTTGTCTTTCAGGTCCCGCTCTAGAAGCTCATCCAGTTCCAGATCTGGATCTCGCTCCAGGTCCCACTCCAGGTGAATGAGGTGACATGCACTCTCTCCCTTAGAGAGTGTATGTATGGGGCCAAAAGCTCCAGAACAGTCCTGTTTCCTAGCCTAAGTTTAAACAAAGAATCATCCGCTACAGACCTTCTTCTCAATCTGCAGAAAATAATTTTCATCTGAAATCTTTAGGCAAACTCAAAGGGTTATAACAGGTCTCAGTCACTTGATGTAGGGTTATTTCAAGTTTCAATTGGGCCTGAGAGTATACCAAGTCCACAATTTGACTACCTGAATTAATTTTATCAAGGCTCAAATGTCTGAATAGACATCTGGGGTCTTCATCAAGCATCTCAGGAGTGGTGCTGGCTTTGCTCACTCAGTCAATGTCAGTATATTTAAAGATTTTCTAGGTGTTAAACCATTCCGAGGACACTTTAATCCGCGAACCTTAAAGCGGCTTGGGTAAAATGTTCTCCGTACCATTAATCCATAGTTAAGTGCTCTCAATCAGAGAAGCTTGATAAGTACCCACGCTGGTGAGACTCTGTCTTGACCTTACTGACCTCAGTGCTTGGTTTATTCCTCCCAAAAGATCCAGTTCCAGGTCTGGAAAGGGCTCCTCTCCCCGGAAGAGGTCCCGCTCACCCTCCTCCTCGCCTGAGAGGGGACAGAAGCGCAGTCGCTCCAGGTCCTCATCTGGAGAGAGAAAGCGGAGGCGTTCTAGATCACATTCGTCCGAAAGGTTTGGGTTTCTGTGGAATACCACAATGGCAACTATTATTAGCCGTCTGTAACCTCGCTTATGGGAATTCAGATTTACAGAAATACATTCACATTTTGCCTTGTTACATTGTTCTTTTATACGTTGTGACCTTGTACTTCTTTCAAGTATGCATAACTGAATGTTAATAGCCGAGCCTGCTGACCTCCTTCTTCTTCCCGTGGTGTTTGTGTGATTCCAGATGCCGCGGCCAGTCCTCTGGATCCTCCCATTCTGGCTCCAGTTCAAAAAAGAAATAACTTAATCACAGCCTTCACAACAAGAAAAGAAGCCTAAGTACAAGTGCATGTTGTGTTGCAAAGAAAACAACTACATCCTTCAGTATGCTGTTCATTTTCATAGAAAAAGTCTTATTTCCCTCCAAAAAGACAGCGGCAACATGACTTCTGTCTGCCGTTACCTTACGTTATCATTACATGCTCCCTTCTTAAAAGCACATACACCCCAAGCGTGGCAAGTGTAACTACAGGTGTCTAATATGTTCAGTCCTATATCAGGTTATGCGAAGAGGCTATGAAGTATCCTATTTTAATCCCATTCTGCTGAATATTTTCGTGGCAGTACGTTTTATTCTACTCGACTGGAGAAATTGAAGTTAACATTTTTGAATACTTTTTTTGGCCCTAGGAAACATTTAATGTTTTTTTTTTTGTTTTTTTTTAAACAAATACATTAATTTTTAAATAAAAGGTACTTAAGCACCAATTAGGAATCCCAGAGCAATGAATTTTGGCCCGTTTTATTTTCTTGATTAATATATATTTTGTTTTGTATTTTCAAGGTAAGTATTTTACTTTTTTTATATTGCTCGTGTTAATTAAATGGCAGTAAGTTTAACAATCATTGGGTTAGATTTAAGTGTTTTTTTTCTTTACACAATTGACGCCTATTGTACCACTTACACTTCATCTTCATTTGTCACTTGGGAAACTAATAAATTCAAGAAATTACAGATTTTCTTGCTTCAGAATAATGCATCAAGAATAAACATCATACAGTGTGTCCCGGTTTATGGTAGAATGTGGCAGTACAGTCTTTATTGGTAAAATAAGTCTAATGTACACGTGTAAATAAAATCCTGTTGACATTGTTTGTTGTTGCTTTGGTGTGTGTGTGTGTGAGAAAGAGAGAGATTTGACCAAGGTAAGGCTAGGTAGTATTGACAGACGTGGTACATTCAGCATGCATTAATGTTTGCTAAATCTGAAAGATATGTGTAATTACTCTCTGTATCGCTATATTTGAGATAAATTGTTTTGAGGACCTAAGCAGTTATCACATAGTTATTTGAAGTGAGATAGCTAATATGCCAGGAAAGAGTGAGAGCAGTGTACTTTCAGTGTTAGGGTTACTGTTTTCCAGTGATAGGGCCAGTTCTGTTGAACTTAAAATATTGTGTTAACTACTTATAAATGAAATATGATCATTGCTATAGACTTCAAATTGGCTAGTAAGGTATTGTGTTGATTTAAGGTTTAACAGCTGTAATTTCTCAGAAATTATCTTGCTTTGCCAGAGATAAAGTAGACTACAATTTGACTGACTATTGAATTTAAATTAGTGTGGCTAATCTCGACCTAATTGTAAATGGCTAGATAATACCTTAAAAGAAGAGTAAGTGAATAGTGAACATGGGAAGGGGCCCATGCTTGACGCTGTGTGTGTTCACTGTGGTCAACAGGGGGCACTTGTTGCTGCTCTGGGTATGCAGAGTTTAACAGATGGGGCGCTGAGTACGTCGATGTGCTTATAGGAGAAAGTTCATCAGGCCAGAAGGTAGATACATTAATATTGTCCCCAATACTTGTTACTTTCAGGGTCTGATACAAAGTGTCACGGACTGCATTCAAACTTGGTAAATTAATTGCTTTAAGTTTTTGTTCAAATGTAGATAGGTTTGCATCATTGCGCCATGCAGGTGCTGTTCTCTGAAAGGAACAACTACACGTACTCTGCTTTCAAAAGGTCAAGGACAATGTTTTATTGCTTTCTCCACTTAAGAGACGCAGAGCAGGTTTGTTAATTCCCTCATCTCATGACATGAGTTTGTCCGTGTGCTCACTTCACCGAGATGTGATGATAATATCCAGCATCTTGACTGGTGAGGGCCCGAAGGAGGTGCGCCTGCGATAGCGCTACAAGTGCTGTTACCTCTACTTGTAAATAGAAAGTTAATGAATAAAAATCGCCATAACGCAAGACATCCAACAAGATTTCCAAAAATCCGGTTTATGATAAGTGTAAGTAAAGCCTCACGCATCCTCAGCTGCTTCCTCTGGGCGCTTTTCTAGGTAGTCCCGCCTCCAGCGCGTAAAGGACCCGACGCGCTTTTACGCACTGCATTGAGTTGGAGCGCAAGAGGATGCCAGGAACAGGCGTGGGATTTCTACTGCATAAAGGCTTATCCTTTTTAAAGCATGACTGCGGACGATTGTGATTCTTTAGAGGACTTGCACACCACTTTTAGAGAGATGATGCGCCCCAACGTCTCCAAGTCATTGCGCGAGGGCAATGTCACCAAGAATTCCAGTTGTGGATCTGTGTCTGTTGGTTACCCTATAACCATGATGATCACTGGTATGGTGGGCAACACTTTAGCTCTCATCCTGGTGTATATCTCTTACAGAAAGAAAGAGAATAAAAGGAAAAGGTCTTTCTTGCTTTGCATCGGATCGCTGGCGCTTACTGACCTGTTTGGACAGCTTTTGACAAGTCCAATAGTAATATCAGTTTACCGAGCTGATCTGAGGTGGAATCGTATCGACTCATCTGGCAGTTTGTGCGCTTTTTTCGGGGTGTGCATGACAACTTTTGGCCTGTGCGCTCTCTTCTTGGCCAGCGCCATGGCAATTGAAAGGGCTATGGCGATAACAAACCCGCACTGGTACTCCAGTCACATGAAGACAAGTGTGACAAAGCAGACTTTGGCTGCCATATGGTGTCTTGTGTTCCTCTTTGCGCTGTTGCCCATTGCAGGGGTCGGGAAATACACACGCCAGTGGCCGGGCACCTGGTGCTTCATCAGCACGGGGGACAGAGAAGTCCGTGGCAATATGTTTTTCGCTATCACTTTCGCCACGCTTGGGATTTTCTCTCTCCTTGTAACACTTTCCTGCAATGTAGTGACGATCCGGGGCTTAATTATCCGTTGTAAAACAAAGTCTGGCACGTCCCAGTCTTCAAAGCAGTGGGAACGGCTCACCACGGAGACCGTCATTCAGCTGTTAGGGATTATGTGCGTCCTGCTTATATGCTGGTCTCCTCTACTGGTATGTTTTTACAGGCGACTGCAGCCTACACATTTCTTACAGCATACAACCATAAGTTCCCTATGACCCAAGGAAACTGAAGATATAATATAAATACTTTTCTAATAATGCATAAGGATTTTTTTCTGATAGTGTTAAACAATGAAAGCCAAATACTAATATGATAAAGTGGCCAGTGCTATAATTCACAATTTAATTAGGTATCTTAAATTGGTTTTATTGTCAGCTGCCTGTCACAAACTGCAGATCTTTGTATCTCTGGAGATGCTCTGTCTCCTGTTGGCAGGACAGCGAAAGGAAGCAAAACAAACAAACATAAACCGCACTTGCAAATCACATGCTGTGATGTATGATTCCTTTGAAAACGCTGTTGCCATTTTCCATTAGGGAGCAATCTACTTAGCCGAGTCCTGTTTGGGGGGTCTGCTCAGTGTGCCATGAGGTCATGCATTGTCAGTTTCATAGCCCCTCCAAGGATATTAATAGAATCCCTGTACGACAGCACTGTTGTAGCAGTGGTAGAACATTAGAAGGAGTACCTGGAGTGTGAACATTAGCGTTTTTCCCCTAGTATGATATGGTAGCTGCTCAGGATTTGTCTTGGGTTCAGTGTCAGCCACATTGAATATTGAATGTAAAAGAGACTGCCCACAAAATCTAAAACTATTATCTCTGAGCCAACAAGAGTGCATGTAATATAATATAGACCTCTGAAAGGCTTTCTTACCAAAGAACAAAAAATAAACTCATTCTTTCAGTGAATGTATCAATTAATAGTCATAAGTTCATAATACAGATGTTTGGCATGCCTCTGTTGGTACGAACAGCTTGTGTCTGCCTCCCCCCTCAGGTTCTGATGCTAAGGATGATCTCCACCCAGGTGTCCTCCCACGAGTGCAATTCAACAGCGGGGACTTCCAATCACAGCTCTGGTCGGGATGTCCATTTTGACTGTAACTTTTTTCTGACAACGATCCGCTTGGCCTCCCTCAACCAGATCCTGGACCCGTGGGTCTATCTGCTCCTCCGGGAGATTCTTCTCCGCAAGTTCTGCATTGTGGCTAACGCAGTGTCCAACTGCTCTGTAGACGATCATAAGAACACCCAGACAGCACTGGATCCTCTTAATAAGCAGAACCAAGATGGCAACAACCTACATAAACCCCAAAGTAGCTAAGTTGACCTTTGACAGGAATTCTTGTGACTTAGCCGGGACAGATTGGATGGATGTGAAAATGGATACCCTATTGTCTTGGAGGATACATTTTTCTCCATGTCTCCATAGAAGGATACTGGGCAATGGAAGGGAAGTGTCTGTCTGTTGCACCAAGAACCAGCCGAGTCTGATCTGGGTCCATTTGTTTTGCAAATTCCATTCAAAGTCACCTAACCAGCATGTGGATGAATGACCGTGTCACCTCTTGCATTGGCTGCAGCGTAGCCTAGTTTCCCGTTTTAACAATAACATCTCCTAGACCCAAGCACTGAATATGGGTGACTCCAAGCTGACTGATATGGAAGTGGTGCATCTCATGCTCTTTTAAGTTTCTAAACTGAGTCATCACTTTCAACAACTTGAAGCCAGACAACTGAAGGACAAATGTTTTTTGTGAATGTATGTAAATTAAGAAAGAAACTGTAATTTGCTTGTATTAAGTTGTAAATAGCTTTGCAATATCTTAAAGAATGTACTAACTTTGTTTAAAAAAAAGGATGTGTGGTCATTCAGAAGAAAAATGCAAATCCTAAACTGGAGCCAATTTTTGATTGTAGGTTTATTTATTAGCATTTGTAGTAATATGAGGTTAGTTGTTTCTGTGCTGAATGTTGAATGTTGTTGCTACTTGTTGGGATTTAGTTTGTAAAATTTTATTATATACTGTACGTGGTGTTTCATGGCTAGCAGCCAGGATTATGACGATGTATTTTGTTACAAATATTTTCTCAACAATTTTCTTTTCACAGTAACTTCAAGGCCACTCTTATGAATGTGTGTGGGGGATACGACTTTAGGTTTGCGTTGTTAAGCATCGTGAGATTATCGATAGCAGGGTGGCCTGATACTGTAGCTGTCACTATGTCATTGAGCAATCCCTGCCTTTGCATTGGATTGAAAGTATTCTTGTTTAGTAAATACACAATATGCAATGACAAGTGTACTTTAAAAAATATAATTATATCAATATAAGTAGAGAGAGGGGTGCTCTTTGGACACAAGACTGATGGAATGAAGTAAGTCACCATAGAATTAAAAAGCTTTTTTGGCAGCTTCTTGTGCAACTGCTTCAAAACAATGTGCTGTGGCATCACAGGTTTTAATCAGTGTGTGGGCCGACAGTGTTGTGTGGTCACAGTAATCCTACCAGTACATACCAATTCTACCAGTACACAGGGGCTGTAGCTGCAGGTACAGAATGTTTCAGCTACATGAATTTATGTGTTTATTTATGTGGTGATTGCCTTGGACGTATTAGATGTGCCCATCCGTAGTCTATAATTTTTCTTCTTATCAGCCAAATCATGTTAATTTTTTTGAATGTATACAGTGCAATTTCTGAGGTCTGAGATGAAATCAGTGTACTTTTTTAATGAGCTGGTGTGATCTTAGTGCTTAATGATTCAATGTCATTGACAAAGACTGCTGTTGGAAAGCAATGGCACTCATTGTTTTTACAGTGACATTCATGTATCTCAAATAATGTGGTGATGAGGGCCCACAAAGGTACTAGAATGAATACCCATGGATGCAGGCAGGGGCTCATAGAGAATGCACAGGGTCCAGAATTGTATGCTATGTCCCCGCACACCAACACCACAACTCTGCCTTCTAGGCACATCAGCCAACAAGATTAGATTTGCTCAGTCTTGCCTTTGCCTTTCGAATGTGAGAATACGTACAAGCTCAGCGATAATGACCCTACAGGATTGTTGTCTACAAACACCATGTGAAAGATGAACAGTTACTGTTCCCATGTAACAGCAGATGTACGGTTTATCTTGTATTGATTGTGACGCCGGTCTGCTTTAGTAGTTCACACAAAGGATTAACCTGGGTTGGTGAGTGAAGACAAAAATGTAGAAGAAAACAGAAATTGTTTGATTATTTGTTGAGGAGTGTGTTGCACAGAAACCAATAATTTGGCATTATTCATGATTATTCTGGAGCTCATTGGCAGCTATGACCGTGCATCAAGGTTTGCGTACGGCATCTTGCTTGTTAACATGCAAGAACACTAATGTATTCCTCAACAAGTAATCAGTTTCATTACTGTCTTAAGTGCTATCACACTGATGTGAGGAGAGTTCATTTTAATGAATGCTTCACTGATTGAGCTGCTGGCTCTGCATTGTGAACTTTTATTCCAAGCATATGTTAACCTTGTGTAGCAGTTAATATGCACTTGATAAGTAGCATCTGGGGTTTATTTCATGCATTTAAAGTAATGATTACATTTATTTGCAAGTTACAGTGGGATAGGTGTTTTTCTTTTTACAATTGACTCATTCAGCTTCCACTTTAATCTGCCTCATGTAATTATCTCATTTCTCTGTCCAGGAGACTCTGAAGTTTCCTGCTCTTCAATTAAGAAAACATAAGTACATAATGGAAAAAACCCTTAAAGCTAACTTGCCCTTGATGGAGATATGAGTTTTTCAGGGTCTTACATCCCACCCAACCGTCACAGTGGAAAGGTAATTGGCACAATAATGAATTTAAAAAACAACATGATACATTTCCGGTAAAAGCCTACGCAATGCTTACAGAGAGAGCTTTCTGTGATTCTGTAGTACAGTCTACTCTTATTAAATATGAATGTTCATTAGAACCAGAGGAGCTACACAGTAATATGAGATGAACATCCAGTTTACTGATCCACACGGTGTGATCGTTAAAGGCGATGGTAATGAATATTTGGCTTCATTATGAGTTGTGTCAAAAAGCTAAATTGTTTCCTGCCACAAACCTGCTGTTGCATATTAATCTCAAACTCACACATGAGCCTCTTTAAGAACTGCTATTCAACCTGTGATTGTTGGGTCATGTTCGATTTGCTTGCATGTTTTAATGGTGTGCATTTGTTTGAGGAACAGGCCCCTTATAGCAGGCAATTACAAAGTCACAATTCCAATTACAGGGAAAGTGTTTATTCCACAGCTGTTAAATAAGTCATACTTTTTTCTTTCCATTGGAAATCCTACAGTCCAGTGCTTCAGTATTAAGGTGATTACTTTATGACCCCTTCAAAAAATATTTTCCCATACAGTAATAATCCTTTTTGTCTCTGTAACACATATAACACCAACAATTCCGTCTATCAACCTAAAGTGGGGTAAAAAAACAGAAAAGCATCTAATTCCTGTTAACTTCTGGTGTTGGATATAGTCACTCACAGAATAAATGTCTACTTTTTGCAGTAAGCAGGTGTCCTTTCTAGAAAGAACTGGATGACTAGATACAGATTTTCCCTTTCTTGTCTCTGTGGTATCAAGAAATCACACTCTCCCATCTAGTTAACATGTTGCATACCGTGAGCAACTGAAAAGGTACATGATGATCCTTGGTTTCATTAACTTTGTCTGAAAAGCCGTTTTCAAAATTGACACGGCATAAAAAGTCAAACAAAAGGCAAGAACCAGGTACAACAAGAAAAGTGTCTCTTAAGTCTGTCCAAAGAGCGCATGATGGTGTCACATGTTCATACGTGACAATGGAAACAGGTTTGGCCCACCAGCCAAGGCTCCACTGGTGAATGTAAATAAATACCGGGTGTCTCTCAGATGTCCTTATCTTTTGTCACTTTATGCCTCTGCTTTTGAATGTTAAACAAGAGTTCTGTGCACTCTGACTAAATTCATTTCTCAATACTCTCTCTGAACTCTGCGGCACGATGATTCTCAGATGAGGGCTATCAACATGCTTTCACACAGCTATTGTTTGGTTGTCAGTGCTCTTGTGCCTTTCACCTGGTGTTCCGGTGAGGGATGTTGCAACCTTTTGTGTGAAATCCTTCAGATGTTTTGACATATCTGTCATAGTTTATGGCTTACGAAACATGTTGCTGAGGAAAGAGAAACATCTACCTACCTGTCAAAGTGTCCTTTTGGTACTTTATGTCTATGTACTCTACTTGACTTGTATCAGTTCAACATGCAATGCACTTTTGATTCATTTTGTTGCAGTGTTCTTGGCTTAAGTCATGGTGTAATGTTGTAATTCTAATAAAGGATGTGAACATATTTGTTCAATATGTGTGGGGCTTTTGTGGCTGCTGAAGCATGTTTTCTTATTAAATATTGATACATCTTCTATCTATCATACTAATTGATGGTTGATGCAAGTAGAGTGTACAGTATTAGAAGTAGTGTGCCTCCTAAATGAGGCATCCTGAATCTGGTCAGGCTGAGCCAAGTAATATATTTAGAAAAAAACCTGAGGAATGGGAGCGTTCTGGTGCCCTGTGGTCTTCGACTTATACCATGTAACTACTTATGTCCCCCCTGAGTCTGGCAGGGGATGCTTCTTGCATGTCATTTTACTCTGGTCGACTAAGGTTTCTGGCTATTACTACATACTGAATTTAGTAGATGCCACCTATTACAAGACAAATAATATTCATGTTCATGTCGTATTCATGTGCTTTATATTTAATTTTATTCAAAACTATGCAAAACATCGAGTAAAGTGTCATTGGACACTACCAGTAAGGCCATACGTTTCACCATAATAGGCCTTGCGCTAAACAGATGGATTAGGCAGAAACTTAAAATAATGCCTCCAACTAAATACCTCCTACGTGTTAATAAAGTCTTTTGATGAAGAGGTTCACATACTGTACCTAAAGGAGAGAAAACACAATACTTTAAATGACTGCATCCTGCTTTGCTCAAAACACAACAGAAGAATTGTTCATACTTTAATGGGGAAAAATATATATAAACTATTCAAACCTTTAGAGACTGAAGTACTAAAAATACCAAAAGCCGATAACCAAACATTAGGTCTGTTGCACGCCCTCTTTGAAGGCAAACTACCTTAGATATGGAGAAAAGTTTACAGGACCTAATGGAGGTTTAGTAATTGAAAGTTTGTATCATTAAATACTTGCATTGGAGCCACTTGTGCAAAGCCTTCTTCTCTTAATATTTGATTTTATAAAATCATTATTACGCTATAGTATTTTCTCTCAAGTGTAGCGATCATCTCAAAAGTATTTGCAAAGTTCTGAATGATGAAATAGTTATAAAAAGAGTTAAATAGAAAATAAAAACAGGATAAAACAAGACAATAAAAGTTACAGTGCAGTGTAAGTTATTAATCAACAATCAATTTTATTTAATTTAAAGCAGTGGTAAAAAAGAAAAGTCTTCAGTCTTGATTTAAAAGAACTGAGAGTTTCAGCAGACCTGCAGTTTTCAGGGAGTTTGTTCCAGATACATGGAGCATAAAAACTGAATGCAGGACAAGGACATGGAGATGTTTAGTTTTGACTCTGGGGACGGAAAGCAGACCTGTCCCAGACAACCTGAGAGGTCTAGATTGTTCATAATGTAGCAGGAGATCAGCAATGTATTTCTCTCTAAACCATTCAATGCTTTATAAACCAACAGCAGTATTTTGAAATCAATTATCTTCTCAGACAGAAGCCGGTGTAAAGACCTCAAAACTGGAGTGATGTGATCCACTTTTTGGTCTTAGTGAGGACTCGAGCAGCAGCGTTCTGAATCAGCTGCAGCTGTCTGATCTATTTTTTAGCAAGCCCTGTAAAGACACTGTTACAGTAGTCAAGTCGACTGAAGATAATTGCATGGACAAGTTTTTCTAGGTCCTGCTGAGACATAAGTCCTTTAATCCTTGAGATATTCTTCAGGTGATAGTAGGCTGACTTTGTAATTGTCTTAATGCGGCTGCTAAAATTCAGTTCTGAGTCCATAACTACGCCAAGATTTCTGGCTTGGTTTGTGGTTTTTAACATTAACGATTATAGCTGAGCACTGACTTTTCATAGTTCTTCCATGGCTCCAAAATAATGACTTCAGTTTTATCTTTGTTTAACTGCAGAAAATTCTGGCACATTCATCAAATTGTTGATTTGTTCAATACAGTTACTCAATGCTATGACCATGGGATCATTGTCACCTGGTGATATGGTTAGGTAAATCTGTATGTCACCTGCATAATTATGGTAACATATTGGGATGTTTTCCATAATCCGAGCCAGTGGAAGCATGTAGATGTTAAACAGAAGAGGCCCCAGAATAGAGCCTTGGGGAACTTCACAAGTCATTTTTGTAGCTCAGATGTATGATTTTTAAGTAAGATTCAGACCAGTTTAGTACTGTGCCAGAAAGTCCCACCCAGTTTTCCAGTCAGGCTAGCAATATGTTGTGTCGAAAGTAGCATACAAAAAGGTTTTCGTGATGACCTTTGGGAATAGAAAAGAGCAGTGAAGGATGGAAAAAATGACAAGGAGTCTGTAACATAAACCGTTGGGGGGCATTTGGTGCCTTAAAAATTAAGATTTTAAAATCAATTCTAAAAGATACAGGGAGGCAGTGTAGGCTGCACAAAACAGGAGCTATTTGATCTCTCATTTTAGTTTTTCTTAAAACCTAGGAGCAGCATTCTGAAAGGACTGTAGTTTTGCAATGGCTGCTTTTGTTGGACCAGTACAGTCTATGGAGCATTACATTAGTCAAGAAGACAAGAAACCAAGGCAGGAACATGAACACAAACACATATGGCAATATTCAGGTGCAGCAGCCTCCTCTTGAATGTCAAATCTACTAATTTGGATAAAAATAAGATGGAACTGCAGTTTACTGTCAGTAACTTTGACTCTCAGTTGTAGGGGAGTCCGTGATGAGGAAGGGTTAAGTGGTGCCTATTTTGATCATCATATCCTGCTGAGGATGTGAGAGGATATTTTCCAAGCTACACAGTAACACTGACGATGATGAAATGTTTAATCTGCTTTGTAGCACACAATACTAAACTGTGTCTCAGTATGTATTAGGTATGAATTTACCTAAATGTGAAATCTGGAAACAGATCAAATGCCTTTACATTGCCTTAAAGATGACAGCTGTGACTAATTTTGAAGCTTTAATTCAATTAGTCATGAATTGTGTAAATCACTTGGCTCCATCTTTGGGTTCTGCACACCGTGTAGTTATTTTATTGCTGAGTAAGGGTACTGTCTGCATCTGATAAATTCTAGTGGGCTCATTAAAGGCTTTATAGCCCCATTATTTATCACTGTTAAGCTCAGTAGACTGAGGATATATGTTTTCTCTGAGGAAAGTACAGAGAAAAGCACTTCTGTATTGTGACATCTTGTGCTATATCGGTGTTAATATGACTTATAGATATAAAACTCACTGGAAAATACTGTGTGTACGTGTGTATGTGTGTGTGTGTGTGTGTGTGTGTGTGTGTATGTGTATGTGTGTGTGCGTGTGTGTGCGTGTGTGCAAACTGATTCAACAGGAATATATTGTACATCTTACACTTCTCTCTTACTTTTCTATTGTTTGGACTGTGGTCTTGAAGAATATCCGCAGACCACTACTGTTATTGTTTCTTATAGGCCATTATGCTAAAAGAGATAAATGTCTGTTTACTCTAAATGACATAATTGCTCCTGCAGGGCCTCTCACGGAGGAGCGGAGGCATGACTTTAACTGAATTGATAAGGTTGGTGATGGATGCTGCTAATTTACCTCGCTTATACTTTTAATACATACTTTGAATGCATGGACAGTGTCTTTGTTCACAGACTGTGTACAGAGGCAATAAGGCAAGAAAATGCTGCTGTGCTGTTTGTGATGACTAAGTCTGCTCGGGTCATGTAAACAATCCGGATGAGTCAAAGGGTCAGACTGCTGTCGAAAAGGTTTGTATGTCTTTCACCCGATATGACCCCAAACATAGAGGTTGGTATGTGATGTTGGTGTATGCATGGGAATGCTCTCACTGACTGACAATAAGGATGAAATGGAAAGATATGTAAAGCATGTTTACCCATCATACGTGAATGGAGATATGATTTCCAGTGGGACTGGACACATACACAAAATTGTCCAAATATGTTTTTTTTCTTAACATAGGGAGAATTGTGGTTACTCTTCGCAAGATCAATTTCTGCCCCGCAGTCTGTCACTGTTGCCAAACACAGACTAATGAAGCTATAAATTCATCCCACCCCTGCTTAGCCATCCAAGTCCAGCAAAAAAGCTCATTCATGATCAATAGTTTTTGCAGACAAGCCTGTAACCTAAAAGAAAATGTTATCACCCTATAGCTTCAAAGATACAGTCAATAATGTTAATTTATTTTACTACATATACACTTAATATGCAAAATATTAGTTTCACTTCTCAGGAAGTTGGCTGATGAGGAGAATCAATTTAGCAGCCATTTTAAGCTTTTATTAAATCTATACCACACAATTCCAGGAGATTTAAATAAAGAGAACAATTTTCAATACAATGATGTTGATCATGTTTTGTACAGTCAGTGTAGCACTAACCAGCTTTAGAGAGTGAACTCTCCAGTGTTGCACTGCTTCAGCATCTGTGATTGGTGCCTCGGGCAGATATTGATTATACAGCAGCACATTCCCCTCATGACTTTATTCTCTGCCTCACTGTTGTAGAGGTTTGGTCTGATGTGGGCTCATATTAACAAAATTATACCACTTATTTACTACATTGCTATGGATTTTGTCTTTGACATAATCTGTGTAAATGTTTCAAAATATGAAATGTCAAGTGAAAAAAAAACATGTGCATATTTTGGAACAAACAAATATAGTATATACCCATCAATGGTAGATTGTTTTTGCAAGGTTGCATGAAAATGTGATACTTCAGTGGAAAAACAAATGGCACGAAACTTACCTAGACATTTCAAAAACCATGTAATAAAAAAGATATAAATATACACCAATAAAAGCAATTGAAGCTATCAGTAATGCAAAACAAATGCTTTATTGTTGTTATCGCAGTTTATTTTAAATGGAAGGCCACTAAAACGGAAAAAAACTTTTAAATCTGAAAAAAGATTTTTTATCTGATTAATAAAAATGAGTCAGTATTCAGGAGGGCAAATATTAAATGGAAACCAGGGATACGCTTGCTCTGTGGACAGAGTAAGGGGGGGGTGTGTGTGTGTGTGTGTGTGTGTGTGTGTGTGTGCGCGTGTGTGTGCGTGTGTGTGTGTGCGTGTGTGTGTGTGTGTCAGAGTGCACAAGAGGGCACCTTGCAAGGCTATGCTCAAAAGGCCTTGTTTATCTTTTTTATTAGCTTGTAAAGAAAGCATTTTATGACCTTGTGTAATTTAACATCAAGATAACAGCGACACCAAACAAACTTGGAATGAAGACAGGACTCAGATGGGATTTTGTTTGCCCTCTCAATGTTATTTGTCAGAGTGGTATCTAAAATAATTAGTGTAAAATCAACACTCTCACTCTGCTGCTGTCAGGAAACACAGTGGGTAGACATTCAAACCATGGCCCTAATTCATTTCTATGGTAACACTGTTGCATGTTGATGCTGATAACTCCTCCTGGCAAAGTGAAATTGTCTGCAGCCCTACTATGGATATAGGTTATTTAAAAATATTAAAAAGCAAAGCAGGTCCCTCCCACATTTTAACTGATTGCGTATTCATAACAGCATCAATGAGTATGATTTGGCTGAAATAGAAAAACAAAGCCGGTGTTCTCACGATATATGCTGCCTTGTCAAAAAATGCTACCTTAGCACAAATCAATAGAGTCTATCGAGTCGCTCTGCCCTATCGAAAAATGCTATGACATCTTCTGTTTTTTTGATTATATTATAACATTATTTCAGGGGTAACATGTTCTGATAGACTAATATCCCCTATCAAATAAGAGTCCCACTACAGAATCATTTTATATTGCACCACTACTCACTCCATGTGTACTGTAAGGAGACATTGCGTATTCGTAACAGCAGCAGTATGATTTTTACGAAACATTTGACATTTTTTAATGCCTCTGTCTGAGATAAAAAAATCAAACAAGCGTCTCGACTGAACTAACGTTTCTGTTTTGCACATGCATTTATAAGATAAGTATTCAGTGCTTTTACAAAACACAAAACGCTGATTAATGCCACTCTGTCCTGCCAAGTGGATGCATCACTGGCAGCAACGTTAGCTGCCGGAGTTTCTTTCTACAGGCTAAGTTTCAAGTTTCTTAGCAGATGCTTGAATACAAAATTGTTCGCAGGTGAAAGCTTTTTGCTGGTCTCACAACTTTTACGGAAGACCATGTTCTTTGCATCTCTGAGTGTGATACAACTAAGTTAGGCCAAATGGCAGTACTTACAGCTGTGGAAAGAACGCCTCTTTCCCTCGTTCTTCTTTTAGCATTTTGGCTAGCAGCTGACTTAAACAACATTATGTCCGGTGTTGCTGACCTGCAGCGCGGTCGTGCATGTTATATTAATATGCGAAATGAAACACAAACAGATCCAACTCTGAAATGGCAGTTTATTATTAGGTCAACAAGAATTTACAGACAATGTGTAATCTACGTTGATTACAGTGGTTGACTACAGTCTTCTGACCAGCTACCAAAGCACTTTTGCCCACTGGCTGCACGCGCATCCAATAGTGTATCCAAGAAATCTGGATGTAACTTGTAAAAGTTGAGGTTGTTGTATCCCAGGGAACACTCTGCTGTTTACACACAAGGGAAACCTTATTTAAATTTTGTAACAAACAAGAATGGAAACATCATAAAACATTATGGTAATAGCTCCCTGTTGTCCAGTAAAGAAGTAAAAGAAAGCAATATAATAGACTAATAATGGCTGTATTTTCCTACAGCCATATTCTCCAGGGTAACACAGCAATAAAGACCAAAATACAATTGTAAGACAAATATCAGCTGCAGAACACTTCAGCTTCAATTATTTTCTTTGGTTGAGATTTTTTTCACAGCGATCTGCCCCTACAACAAAAATACCAAACACTTCCCCTTTCTTCAATCTGATGGACATTTAAATTGGCTGCCCAAAAGTCACAAGAATTTTATGTTTTTCCATGTGGCTGGGTGCAGTGATGTGCCTCACTTTGTGAAACTATGAGCTTTCATCCTCTGCTCTGCTTGGCGCAGCCTGAGCACTAACGGGCCAAATCCAACCACATACATCTTTATAATCGCACCCTGCCCTGCTTTCTCCTCCTCTGCTACCCTGCTCCCAACTATATTTAGAGGTTCAGCTTCTGACTACAGAACAACAATGAAAAGATTAAAAAATGAGTATCTGAAAATATCAATTATTTAAAAAAGGCCACAGTGGCTTGATGGAATTTATTTAGGTATTTTTTTTTGATTAAGCCCATTCTGAGGAACAACAAATAATCAAATATATACATAAAAAAGTTCATGTCTCGCCTTTATAGATGACCTGTCTACCTTGTTGCTGTCTCATATTTTCCTACATTCCTTCTCTAAGTATCCCCTTGCAAAAGCATGATACGGAGTCCCTCTCTACAATACAAATAAAAAAGTTGTAGATAAACCTAACAATATACTAGCAGTTTTACATAGAGCCTTCTCTGATGGTGGTGCTATTAAAAAAGCTAAGTCTTCAGTACCCTGAAAGCTTGACTGCGCTCAGATAATTTTATAGTAATCTCTCCATAAAATTAAGAGATTTACTGAGAGCAGTTTGATTTTTGCCACCTGAGGGTGGTGGCACTATAGGAAAAAGCCTTTAGTTTAAAAAGTTCAAAGGGTTCCTCGTCTGGGAGCATTAACGTCCTCAAAAAAAGTATGTAAATATGCCCATTATTGTTTTTTATTTCAATGTGTACTTGTGGACATTTAAGCCTGATTGGGTCACTACAAAAAAACTGTTCTTCGAAATCATTAGTAGTTATAATTTCATGACCATGTCACAAATGGCCAGTAACATTACTGAGGTTGTGGTTAAATATTCTTCTAAAACATTGATCTTCACAGACACTCACTGATGAAGTATTAACACAGCAGAAACATATAGATTGGTTATAACAAATTAAGTAGTCAGATCACTTAGTAGCTGATTAATGGTCTAGGGTTTTTCCATCTTTGAAATGGCGTATTGACTTATTTAGTTTTTTTGACAGGTCAGTGTGTTTTACATAATATATCGATCAAGCTGCATCTATAATTCAGATTTCTTGAAGATGTAGTGGGTTTTTCAATATTTCTAATATGGTCTCACCACAAGAAAATGTCCTTGCTGACCCTGAATCGCAACAATATCACTGTTGTTTTTCTCATGGGGGGTTGCAGGTAATGAATGTAGTAGTAAATTACATTTTCTCAGCAGTAAATGCATTTATGGTCTTCCTATATATGTTTGAAGTTGGAAGTGCGACAACAGGAGGTTCATTGTTCTTGCTAAAGCAAAACAAACAACTGCCAGGAAGATAAAGACATTATTCTCAAAACCCTGCAGCAGCGTTTCAATTCAGACAACAAAGGAAGAACTAAATGAGAGACGCATAATCAGGTTGAAACAGAAACTATAATTTTTCCACAACGATTATTCTGCCTATTATTGTACAACAATTATTTTAAATTGTGTGTTACACAGTGATTGTCACTGCTCAGTTCTCACCGGGCTGCTGATATAAAAGGACTCAATTTAAGAGGGAGTATGGTAGTGTCAAGATGCTAACCAGCCACTCACATTCAATCACAGGATTCATCGACCTCAATACCTCATAAAAATCTCTCTCAAAGAACTTCTGAGGTAGCTAAACTCTATTGTCTTCTATTTTTCTGCAAAAATGACACAGGGAAGACAGGGAGCAGAGTCTGCGGCTCAGATGTAGGTGTTGCTGGAGGTTTCTTAACCACATCCATTTATGTGACTGGTCAGATGTGGTGTATATGTGTCAGGAGGGAGAGCAGATACATGTCCCCTAATAGTCGACTAAACTGTTAGTTAGTGGACCAAGTTTTCAATGGTAATTTAGCCACACAAAACCAACTCAAATTCCATTCAGGAGCTGCGCCTTGTTGTTAGAGCCAGGAAAGTAACATGAGATTGTTGCAACACATACCTTTTCTCGTAACAGGTAAGTCACTTACTGGCGCACTGCTTCCAACTAAAGGCTCTGCCATTAGCTAGTTGGCTCAATTAGCAGTCCTATTATCTGATTCTGCCTGGACTCGGAGCTCGGAATAGCTGGGAAGTGTTGGTGTTTGTTTACACCACTAGCACAGGAGTTTTAGACTGCCAAGAGGAGGAGGTTTTCAGGGCCGAAGTGGGGAAACGGCATAAGCGTCGCGAGACCCTTTTTGCTGGGGCACGTGCCCGTCTCGTCCAAATATGGTCACGTCGGGTGCCACTGGTTGCAAAAAATTAACATGGCAGCGGCCTGTCGGCCAAACTCAAGGCTTCGAAACGGCAGTCCACAAACCAATGGGTGACGTCACGATGACTATGTCCACTTCTTTTATACAGTCTATGACTGTGCCCAAGCCGGAAGCTTCCGGCCAGAAAACTGATGCGAACGCGGAAGTCCCTCAAACATGCATTCTATCGAACGGCCAGCAGGTGGCAACGCTTCTGGTTGCAAAAAGAAGCTCCATTAGAAATAATGGTAAAATGCCCTACATGCAGCTACTGGTTGATGTCAAAAGTCACGTTACGATATGAAACATCACAAAAAACGAGTCAATGTTGCGAGTGTTTATAACGTTGATGCGAAGACTAAGACGGACTATCCTTCTGTGCACAAGAAGAGAAAATAACTCAATGAGAGTGACTTTCAAGAAAAGCAGTCAGGTAAACTTGTGTTCTCGCCTCTCAAAGTCTGATGTGAGCATCATGTAGATGCAGTGAATCTCTTCTCTGTCTGTCTTGCTAACCCAGCTGGGCAGCGCTTCTCGGTCTGTTTTGGTCTTGGTTTCTACCAGACTGTGAACAATTATTAGAGTGAAATAAAACTATTTATTACATTTGATAAACAGCGACATGCAACGATGTTTATAAACTGCAGCACTGAAAAGAAAATCATATCGTCCGTGAACATGCGCTCATACGCATGTGCGCATGCACAAAATGAAACTCGCGCATCCGGCTGAGCGGTGCTACAGTCTGCAGCCAGACCTTATTGCATTCCAGTAGCAACATTAGTGAGACCAGTCCAGACAACACAAAGATGTGATGGCACACATCATAGGCACACATCATTTTAAAAACGATCTGTCTCTCAGTGGTTTAGTTATAACTCAAGGACTAATGCAAGATGGAAAGCATTGGATTCAAATTGACAATTGATAAGCCAGTACAAGCACCGCTGATCCATATCCAGTACTACCACAGACCCAGTCCAGATGTCTTTAGCAGGTCACACAGACACAGGTGAAATACATGCAGCATCAGATACAAGCAGCTCAGACCCTAATGGAGGTTTGATTTAGTGTGCAGAGGTCCATTAAAATCAGCAATGGTATTTTCTAGAATAGGTTTTGATTCAGGCTTATAACAGAGACAGACTGTTTTAAAGGAGAGGCAGTAGTGAGAGCACAGCAGTGTCAGGTGTGACTGTGCAGCATTGGCAAATTGTTTACATGGCTCACAAGTCAGGCACAAGGGCCCCAAAGCAGAATTTTTCTTAGGTGGTACCATAGGTGTGTGTGCTTATGCTCTGGTCAAAGCCCTTTCTGACATAACAGTGCCAATATTAATGGGCTAAGCAAGGGAAGCTGGTGAGACACACACTAACACATTTCATACACTTCAATTAAAACTATATCAAAATCATCAATCAAAAAGTATTATTTACATTGGGAATGAGGGGGCCTGTGCCCCAGTAGAGCTTTATGTCTAGCGACGCCCCTGGGATACGGTCAGGGAGTGGGCCAAGAATGAGCACCTGGACCGATCCAAGTGAGCTGGCAACAGAACCATGCTTAGCAGCCTCACAGTGAACACAGACTGGCCCCCTAGACCAACAGAGGCCAGTTTGATGACAGGGAATTTACAGCGGCTCTGGCCAGGACTCTGACTCTGGGGATGATGAAGACACAGCAGGTTCAGGCGAGGAGTAACGGTGTAGGCCCACCGCACGGGAACTGACTGGCAACAAAGTCTGCACTCATTCATTGTCTATGGTAAGCAGTTAATTTGCTGCAGAAAGCATGCTGGGATACATGGTGATGCAACATATGGAAAACATTCAGGGCAGATGCAAGTTTATACAAATTGGTCGAGTGCAGTGGGCATGAAGCAGAGGACGACTTTGTAGCGAGTGAAGTTATATATTATCCATCATATTGATAAGTCCGCAAGCATTTGTGTTTGTGAAGTTGGAAGTTTTTTATTCCCATGTTTTGAACAACGAGACTTGTTTGATGAATTTAGAATAAATTAACTTAATGTTCATTCTCCTTGTTGGTTGTTCCTACACATTCAGAACCATAATCGCTTTTTCCATTAGCATTTAACAGGTGGCTTGCATCGTGCATCGTGAAAAACTTCTATTATAAAGGCAAATCATTACGGTTTTGTCTTTTTCTCTCCAATGTTAACTCAAACTATTTTCTGATACCCCCCAAAATATATTTAAATAATCAAGTTTATAAAATAAAATAAGCGTAATGATAAAATGTAAACGTGCAGATGACTAGCCAACTAATGTCTTGAACTGACTAGCAAAATCTTTAGCCCTAACCACATTTCTTTGCTTATTTAAATGATCCCATTAGCTGAGTAGGTCCACACCTTACATACAATATAATAACACATTACATGATGAAGATCAATTGCATTAATAGACATAAAATTACATCAAAGCTTACATGCATATCCAATTCAAAGTCAGTCAACCCTGAACATACATTGAGCTAGAATACAAAATAATGGATGGATGTACCACTCAGATGAACATGAATATTGAAAACTAGCAGTTTTCAACAAGAGTTATACTGTCAATAGAGTCAATCTGCATGTCAATAAATGCCTCTGTATATTCTTTTAAAGGATGATTTAATTTTAATTAGGTAGATATTAAGGGGTAAATTATTCCACTTTATGGCTCTGTAACTGACCTTTTTTTTTCTACGATTGCGCTGGGTAACACACCATTATTCTCCACAATTCTGGCATTGTGGTTATGTTTGTTATTGCAGTAAACTGTTTGGTCAAATAGAAATGCTGGCATCTTTGAGTTAATGGTACAGCTGAACAGTGTGAGGAAATTCTTTGCTCAATGGTGAGCCATGAGAGGCTTGAGTGTAGCTTTTCAGTGCAAGTTCTCATAGAGTGGCCCAGAACAACTCAAGCAGCCCTTTTTTGTCTGACTTGAAATTTTGCAAGGTTTGTATTAGATGCAGACATCTGTATTGTAAACCAATAGTCCAGATGGCACAAAATGAATTATTGATAAACCTGACACAGCTTATGTGATTGTACAGTACATAGGGAGAAGACATTTTTGTGACTGCAAGGCCTCGGCCCATTTCAACAACAACTGTATATATATTTGTGCCAATAGGTTTGCCTTATGGGCTGCAGAAGGCCCAACTCATTCTATTTATTATAAAAAAAGATAAAAGGCTAGTGATATTGTAAATGTTTCTTAACACTAATAAATACAATCATAAGAATAAAATCATGAGTGAAATGTGATCTGATGATAAACTATAAATCCAAAGCTACACCATAAGAAGAATGATGAGCCACAGACAGGCTGGGGATGTCAGAAAGTACTACAAGATGGATTAATGGATTGTTGGATTTGGTCTCTTGGTCATAATATTTGTAGACAATAAGAAGACTAATGCCAAACATAACTCATAGTTTGAGACACATGTTGTTAATTTTATCTTGATGCACTGTGTTCAAAATTAGCGCCTTCTTTTTTTTGTTTGCTTACTGGGATCCAGAAGAGGATATATGGACTTATGTGGAGATTTGAACTTAGATAAGGACTCATTCTGTTACGGGTGCGGACAGAACGGACCCAAACGCAGCGCTTGTCAGTTTACAAAAGAGGTTTATTGAGGGAAAAAAGGGAAGAGGGGAGTCGGGAGGTGAGATGAGGTGAGCAGGACGCCAGCAGACGAGGGCACGGAGGACCGAGGAGCAGGCGGGGCTGGCAAGGCTCGAGCGAGGCGACTGAGAGGGGGCTGGAGGCCGAGGCGAGGGAGGTGAGGAGCGTGGAGGGAAGCCGGGGGGACGCCGCGGAGGCGAGACGAGGGGAGAAGGCAGGTAGGCAAGCCCGGCTGACTGACTGGATGGCGGAGGTGAGTGGACCAGGACTGGAGCGACGACGATCAAGCGAAGATGGAGTGGAGAACCGGGGTAGAAATACTGTTGAAGATGAGGCTGATGGCAGGCAGGTGTGGCGGAGGTGAAGGTTGATGAGACACAGGTGCGGGTCATCAGCCGGGCTCCAGGGCGGAGAGGGAGAGGCGAGGAGACACGGGGGAGAAAACAGAAATGCAAGACGAAGCAAAAAAAAGATACAAAAGAGCACAGGGCACTCACCGTCAGCCGGGCTGCCACCGCAACACATTCTTTGGTTGTTGAACTATAGGATTTGTATTGAGCACTGACTGTATAATACACTGCAGTCAACTTTGTGGTTCTTGTCTGTAGACACCTTTGAAATACCTAGTTGTTAAGTAAGGTGGAGTGATTGACGTCAACTGAAATACATGGGACCATTTTATATGCAAACATGTATGTGATGTTTTTGTGTAAATATAATGAACAGTGAATGACAACATTATTTACATGAAATTATGCCTAAATAAGCTGAATGTTTTCAGCATTTCAGAGGTGTTCGATAAAATGTCTGAGTGGCAGATGAAAAAAAATGTATGATTAAACATTAAATGTTTTAATTAACAAAACAATTTACTGAACAACTGAAAGATTATATCCAAAGTGCAAGAAAAATAAACAGCACTGCAGAGTGTAGCTTTGAACAGAGAGAAATCTCATTAAAAGCCAAAATCAAGTAATTAATCCCCTTAATTATGTTATGCTAAGTATCAGTTTGTCAGTGCAAGTTGTGGCGACCGTATATCTATCTATCTAAATCTACCTTTTTTGCTTTTCATTGTTTTTACCTGTAATTGACCCCATTCACTTTGCTGTATTAGTATTTTATTGGTCCTCCACAACTAAGTGTAATTTGGGTAAAGCCTGTAATTTCCCACTCTGATTCACTCCTAACTGTGAGGCAGTGCTAATGAGAAGTGTAGAGCAAATGGCAGTGCGGACAGCTTACAAAAGAAATTGATCCACTGGCTCCCCGTGGCCTCCAGAATCAGATTCAAGTCACTAATGCTTGCATACAGAGTGACTCCTGGGTCCATCTACCTAAACTCCATAATACAAACTTACGTTCCTTATTCCACTACGCTCCTCCAACGAATGCCGCCTGGCTCTGCCATCCCTTCACACAAAGCAATCCCAGTCCCGGCTGTTCTCATCTGTGACACCACGATGGTGGAACGAGCTATCACACGCCATCAGAGCAGGGGCGTCCCTCTCTAAATTCAAGAAGCTCTTGAAAACTCGTCTCTTCCGAGAATACTTCCTCTTATAACACCTCTAACTCCTAACCTCTAACATGCACTTCCTGTGCTCTTCTTCTTCTATCCCTTTACAATTATCTTGTATTGATTGCACTTTTTTTGTTAACTCTTACTTCCTTCCCTAGGTATTTACCCCATTGATGTGATATGGACTATGAGCTCTTCCATCCATCCATCTTCAACCACTTATCCTGCGTACAGGGTCACGGGGGGGCTGGAGCCAATCCAAGCTGACCTCGGGCGAAAGGCGGGGTACACCCAGGACAGGTCGCCAGTCCATCGCAGGGCCACACAAACAACCACTCACACTCACATCTACACCTAAGGACAATTTTGGAGAAACCAATTAACCTAGCCTGCATGTCTTTGGATGGTGGGAGAAAGCCGGAGCACCCGGAGAGAACCCACATGGACACGGGGAGAACATGCAAACTCCACACAGAAAGGCCGGGGCAACCGGGGTTTGAACCAACGACCTTCTTGCTGTGCAGCCACTGCACCACTGCGCTGCCCAACTGTGAGCTCTTACTAGTATTTATTGCTGCTCTTACTAGTATGTATTGTCAGTTGTAGATCTGTATTTGATGGTCTGTTCATGCTTGTATGTTTTTCCTCAAATGTAAGTCGCTTTGGATAAAAGCGTCTGCCAAATGAATAAATGTAAATGTAATGATTTCATGTAGCATGAGTGTGCAGGGCTAAAGTTGAGTTGTCAATATAGCTTCAGTGTTGAAAAGGTTGTATCACTCTGTAATTTTAAGTTTTCTAACCCTATGTGTTGGCTGAACATCCATGTTATTGTTTACACTGCTCTACTTCCAAAGTGACACAGATAAGTGTTATACATGACTGTACAAACACTGTTGGCCAATAAGATGCTTGTTTAAGAGGCTGTAAATTAATCTTTAAAATAGTCCATACTAATGTAATTCTCTTTAGAAACTCAGTAAGTAGGGGTGACTGGGTAAGATGAGCCATCTCACAGCAATACACAATTTGTGTTATAAGACCTAAAATATATAAGAGCCTTTCATCTGTGACGTCTTGTGGTTTATGGATTTATGGCTGGTGTCTCTGTGTATTTTTCAGCCATTTAATCAAATATATATTTTGTTCTATTACCAAGCACTAAAGGCACATAAAATCATAGCTAAAGGTTAGGTGCAAACAAGCGCGAAGGCCTGTTTTGTTTTTTTTATACCAGAAGTCACTTAATTGCTAAGTCGTTCAATAAGCAATTATTTTGATAATCAAAAATAATTTGAGTCATTTCTCAAGCAGAAATGCCAAACATATGTTGGTTTCAGCTTCTCAAATGTGAAGGACAATTGTGATGGGTATTTTTTACTATTCTATGACATATTCTGACAAAATGGTTAGCTGATTATTCATCATTAGTTTCAGCACTACTGGCAAAATATTCTGTGGACAGATGAAACCAAAGCTGAGTTGTCTGGAAAGAACACACAACCCTGTGTGAGGAGAAAAAAAAAAGCTCACCAACATCAAAACCTCATCCAAACTTTTGGGGCTGTTTCACTGGGCCTGGAAGGGTTACTATACTTGATGGAAAAATGAATCCCAAAGTTTATCAGGAAATTTTGCAGGAGAATTTAAGGCCATCTGTCCGCCAACAGAAACTCAACAGAAGATGGATGATGCAACAGGACAATGACCCAAAGCACAGAATTAAAGAGGTCATATTATGCTTTTTGCCTTTTTCCCTCTCCCCAACTCTCCCTTCCAAACATTAGCTACCCTCCAGGCAGTCAAATGACATAAAGTTGTTACTGTGATGTAGAGACCCTGCAGTTACAAAATAACACCTCACCAGTCTGAAACTATTGCTCCAGTCTATGTTGCTAAGCTGGTACAGGAGCATGTACAGCTGAACTGAAGCCGTGTTTACTGGCTTTTCAAGACCCGCCCTACTCTGCTTCTGATTGGCTAGTAGTCCTTAACTAGGTACTGCGCATGTGCAACTCCCAACAAAGATCTTGTAGAAGTAAGATGCATCATTCCATGGCTAAAACGGAGCGTTCAACACACAGGGTGAAAAGACGAGCTACACCAATGTGCAGTATGACAAAAATATGTGTTTTTTGAAAATGAAACCATGTAAACCTATTCTGGTACAACTTGTAAATAAAATTATGAACCTTAAAATGAGCATAATGACCACTTTAAATCAATAACAGAATTAGTTCAGCAGAAGAAAATACATCTTCGGGAGTGGCGTAGTCAGAGTCCTGACCTCAACCCAATTGAGATGCTGTGGTATAGAGTGCTGTGGTTAAGAGAGTGATTCACACCAGACATCCCAAGAATGAACTGAAACAGTTTTGTAAAGAAGAATGGGCCAGACTTCCTCCTGACTGTTGTTCAAGTCTGATCTGTAACAACAGAAAACATTTGGTTGAGTTTATTGCTGCCAAATGAGGGTCAACCAGTTATTAAATCCAAGGGTTCACGTACTTTTTCCACAATGCACTGTGAATGTTTACGCGTGTTCAATAAAAACATGGAAAGATATAATTGTTTGCGTGGAGTTAGTTTAAGCAGACTGTGTTTGTCTCTTGTTGTGACTTATATGAAGATCAGATCATATTTTATGACCAATTAATGCAGAAATCCATGTAATTCCAAATGGTTTACATACTTTTTCCTGCGACTGTATTTTCTCAGTTAAATACTGAATCATGTGCAATACAATTTCATGAAGACAAACAATCGAAAAGCTAAAGATACCCACTGAACATGATACAAAGAAAAGCAACAAATCCTCACAATTAAAAGTTGGAACTTTGTTTTGTATTCTTCATTAAAAAATAACTTACTTGATTATCAAAGTAGTTGAAGATCATTTTTCTGTTAATTGACTAGTCACTTCAGCTCTAGCCACGGCAGAATCCTACAAGCAGCAATGGATTAAATGGAAGTGAAAATGTACAAAACTCTCCCAACGCCCTGTGGACTTCTGTGAACGGTAAGTGAAAGTGCGGGAAAACAGGAAGAGCATCTGCTTGGCAAGCTGCTCTGTCTGAATGGCAAAAACAACATCCTGGCACTTATAAAATGTGCGAATAAGTGACAAAATAAACAAGTAGAAGTAAGTGAGGGAGACTAGAAAGGTGGCAAAACTCGCCAACAAACACTCACATGCCAGTTAACAGACTCACACTGAAACACTGAAACACATTTGCAGCAGTACAGCGCTGATACTGGCTGTCTGTCTTCATGTATGGGTTTTATAGAAAAAAGGAAGAAGGCGATGTGCAGTTTCTTGTTTTGTCTTTAGAGAATCAGCACTGCTTATCAGATGATTCATAACATATTACATTTCATCCTCATACCCTGAAGGAAACCATTTCAGATGTCTCCTCCATCCATAATAATTATTTTCATCACCAGCTTCTAATGACAGTTTTCATCTTCCCCGCAGTGAATGTGATGCCAGCCCTGTCTCTAGTCTACCCGTTGTGACTTGCTGGCAGGATGTTGTTCAGATGAAATAATGCTGCTAATTATGCCAATATCAAGAGTCATATGATTATCCTATGAATAACCTGAGTTTTTTTTCTAGGGCAAACAGTCTGTTTAATGTAGCACAATACAAGACATCACTTATGAGTACTTTACTCCATTAGCAGCAGTTTGGGCAACAACATGCTTTCAGCAATTCTCGCTTAGTGCCTTCAAGGTTTATTTACTTCACAGCATAGCTCAGCTCATGAATGCAGTGCTGCTCAGTAGCTGAATGGAGATGATGTGCAGTCATCTTTGTCCGTGTTGGCTGGCTCACCTTCATCATCGGGACTAAATCCAAAATACTCCCAAACAGGGGCAGAGGCATTTTTCTTGTTTACTAGTCATTGTCCGTTATCCCCACCACTTGCAATCCCTCCTTTTTATGTACACAGGGAGAGCGTTAGTGAACAAGTGAACAAGAGAGAGTGAGCGGCAGGTGAAAGCAGCAAGGAAGAGGAAAAGGTGAGCAGTGGAGTTTAGCAGTAAAAGTACAGTGTAGGTTGCAGTTTGTCAGCGAATAAAGGCTGTAGTTAAGCTTCTGTGTGTGTGTTGTTTACCAGTTGCTGGAAAAGTGAAGTGGGTTATTGCGTTGTAGATTATGTCAGGCAGTTGCATCGCCCGCCTACTGCCTCTTCTCAATTTACACCACCTCAATGGGGCCAATCATTTGCTTGCATGGCTTCTTTTACCACTGCTACACAGACGATACACAACTCTACCTATCCTTCCCGCCAGACGACCCCACTGTCTCAGCGCGGATCACGGACTGTCTCTCGGACATATCTGCATGGATGAAGGCTTTCCACCTTCAGCTAAACCTCTCTAATTCTGAACTCCTGGTCATTCTAGCTAAGCAATATATCCACCATAACATCACACTATAAATTGACTCCACAACCATCACCGCAATCAGGGGGGGTGAGAAACTTGGGTGTCATGATTGATAACCAGCTGTCCTTTTCAGACCATGTTGCTGCTGTCTCTAGGTAGTGCGGCTTTCCTCTGTACAACAAGAAAAATCAGGCCCTACCTTACTCAATATGCCACACAGCTTCTGGTACAGGCCATGGTTATCTCTTGCCTTGACTATTGCAATGCCCACCTAGCAGGTCTTCCAGCTTGTGCAGTGTAACCCCTAAAAATGGTTCAGAACGCAGCAGCATGTCTGGTTTTTGATCAACCCAAAGGGACTCATGTCACTCCATTACTCAGTGACCTCCACCCGCTCCCCATGGCCTCCCTAATCAAATTCAAGTCACTAATGCTTGCATACAGAGTGACTACTGGGTCTTCACCCATCTACCTAAACTTCATAATACAAGCTTAAGTTCCTTCTTGGCCACTGCGCTCCTCCAACAAAGCTTCCTGGCCCTCCCATCCAGCGGCGTCGTTACCCCTGGGCCCCGGATGTTTTTTGAAAAGCCCCGGATCCCAGAAAGATTTTTAAAAAACAAACAACAAAAGGCTGAAAATTAAACTTTACTGGCTTAACTAACGTTACCTGCGTGGGAGCGAGCGAGAACGAGAGAGGGAGCGAGAGATTTGTTATTATTTATTCTCCTGCAAATTAGGGAGAATAAGATGATCCAGCTGTAGCTCTGTGTCTGTCCTCTCTGCTCCACCTGAAGTTTTGAGCTGCACTTTATCAGAGGCGCTGAAATTAACGTGTGTGGATTTGTGGTGAGGTTAATCACCTGATAGGCATAGGAGGTATTATACATATTTCATTTCAAAATGTATGTTTTGCCCCCCCCCCCCCCCCCCC
>NC_060154.1:15133987-15140976 GCF_021292245.1 Micropterus dolomieu | reverse complement strand
TTTTATTTCAAAATGTTTTTTTTGCCCCCCCCCCCCCCCTTTCCTAATGTAAAGTTTTATTTCGCATTGCCTCAGGTGATTTGGGAGCTGGCTCATGTAAGAGGCAGTTTGCTAAGTGACCTGTCAATCACTCACACACTCCACATCAGTCGCGGACAAAATGTAGCCCATAGAAATGTTGAGGGAGGAAAAAAGTTGCTCAAGGCCGGTGCAGCAAAGTGCCTCAATATTACAGACTTTTCTTTTGTGCTGCTGTTACTTGTAGCTGAAGGCAGCAGTGATGATGTCTGCCGCAGGGGTGGGTACATCTAATGTAGGCCTACTCTTAATTTTGCAACATTTTCCATTCATACCTTCATAACTTAACCAATCTGTAATCTGTATTTTGCTTCATTACAGTAATCGAAATGAGCTGTCATCCAGGCTGCGCGCGCAGTTACGCAGTCAAGCGTTGGTCAGGCGCTTGTCACAGTCACAGAGCTGGGCAGATGCAAACATTCAGGCAAATATCTTTTCAGTTTAAGGCTTTATGTTCTACTAATACAACTGATCTAGTGAGCGCACACTATGGCACTGGTGACCGTGTTGGAAAGCAGCCTGTGTCGCTCTTTAACAAGCCGGGAAGTGAAATACTTTCACTTTCCATTAACGGCGCATTAAAAGCGTCTCAGGTCTCTGCAGAGCAAATGAAGACTACACACTGTAAGATCTATGTCAGACGATCAGTGCATTGATTGAGATATATTAAAAGTGCCCTGCTGTTGACTTTGGACATAAGCCTGTTTCTTTTCTTTAATACACGTTGGTTACTCTTTGTTTTATAGCGATGTCTGACGGTGAGTACATAAACAGAATGTCGCCGGTGAAACTAATCTTTCACTCAGCAGCTACCAGCTGATATTTATTTTTGAGATGCACAGAGAGAGAGAGAGAGAGAGAGAGAGAGAGAGAGAGAGAGAGAGAGAGAGAATATGGTGTATTAAATAGTCATGTTGGGTTTTACGCATGACGCACAGTATCCTCTGTATGTAGGTTTACCTGCTTCAACAAGGAGCTGCACGCAGGTGGACCGCGGATTGATTGCAAAGTTTATGATGATTTATCCTGTTTCACGTCTCAAAATATCCTTTATTCTGAAAATGTCACAGAACCCAGATAGATTATGAATGTGCAGAACATGAGCAGAAAAACTGCTGAAACACCAGAGCTTTTAAAGTCCAGGAGTTTATAACTGAATTAAAATTTAATTTATTATTGATGACGTAAAAGGTGCCACATGCACATTTAAAGAGGTTACCTCAATCTACAGGAGAAACATATCTGAAAGCAACCCAGAATGCCTGAGAGCTGCTCTGCATTATATTCTGCTACAGTTTTAGATTTTAAATTGTTTTATTAAACCTTTATTAAACCAGAAAAACTCTTTTTCCAAGAGTGTCCTGGCCAAGGCAGGCAGTAGTACAACTGCACATTTAAGATGGAAATAAATCAGTTACAAGGTCATAAAATATCAAAATGTTCTTAAATATTCACCACAATTCAGCAACAAGGATCATCAAACAAGTAATCAGTCATAACATCTGAAGGCAGAATTGCCAGCCTTCAAGTCATTTAAAAGCAACCAGTGAAAACGGCTCACAAAGATACAGCCACATGCGGGCTACCTGAATTTTGTGTGTCCCTTTACATAAATAATTTCCACAATAAACTGATGCAGAAAAGGGAGAAATTTATGCAGAAAAAACAAAAAAAAAACAAAATTGCAGGAAATTAAGTGTTTAACACTCACAGTTTTTTGGGGGAGTCAATTATTATGTGAAGATATGAAGTTTTATGGGCTGGTCTATGCCCCCAATGTTTCAAGATCCTTAAAACGCCCCTGCTGCCATCCTTACACACAAAGCAATCCCAATCCCGGCTGTTCTCATCTGTGACACCACGATGGTGGGACGAGCTACCACACGGCATCAGAGCAGGGGCATCCCTCTCTAACTTCAAGAAGCTCTTGAAAACTCATCTCTTCCGAGAACACTTCCTCTTATAACACCTCTAACTCCTAACCTCTAACATTCACTTCCTGTGCTCTTCTTCTTCTATCCCATTACAATTCTCTTCTATTGATTGCACTTTTTTGCAACTTTTACTTTTTACCCTAGGTATTTACCCCATTGATGCCATATGTGCTATTAGCTCTTACTAGCATTTATTGCTGCAGTCTCATAGCTATTTTAAGGAAATATTTGCTTCTAAATAAGCTGCTTCTCTTTCAGACAATTTTCTTATATTTAAATCAGTGAGCTTGCCTACTTATTAAGTTTAGTACAGGAAAATTCTCTGGATGACTTTTTACATCTTTACGCAGGTCACTATCCAGGTGAACATCCTCCCATGAGCAGCTTTGATGTTTTTTAAGCATTTTACTTGATCTCAAACCATTCACTCATTATTTCTGACACAGTAAAAAAAACCTCTAAAACTCTTTCAGGTCCCCTAAAATGACATCTGACACAGTTAAATGTGAAATCAAAAACTGATGTTTTGTTTTACAGCAAGACTATTTACGTGCTTATATTATCATGATGGAGGCTGTTTGGCAGCAAAATGCAGGGATTGATAACAACTTTCCAAGACACACAGGCTGAACAAGGAAGGGCCCAGTTAAGGTCACAATTTTCCAATAACCCACTCCAACTAGAGGTCACAGTGTGGGAGGTGTACAACCAAACAAAGACATCACTTTTTAGGAGTATGAATCCTTAGGATCCAGATTGTAACAAAGAGTGGTGCTGTTTCTAATGAGTCACAGTTGGTTTTCTATTAACAATAATTTCACTTTGGAATCTGGACTCCCTAATGTCTTCAATCATGTTATCCTGTTGTTTTCTCAGACATCAGTAACCCTATCTATCATGTCATTGTTCTTCATGGCAAAGATGTCTGTGAGTGGGGGCCGGTGTCAAAAACAAGCTGTTTTGCAGGTTTTGGTGATAAGAGCTCTGCATGTATCTTGTACTTTTTATATTATAATGAGAACAACAGTTTCAAATTGTCGTCACTGCTTCAACCTGCGTCCATTTCATAATTGGCCATTTTACACCTTCCAGCGGGAAAATCTAATGTAATATTTTGGAACACAAGGCATGAATAGAAATGAGCAATTCACAAACATCATTTCCATTTTGTGGATGTTTGTTCCTGTGTGTCATTGCTGATAAAGTGAGAAGACTGTGGGCATAACATACTGCTTAATTAACAACTTATCTATCTATCTATCTATCTATCTATCTATCTATCTGTCTGTCTGTCTATCTGTCTTTCTGGGCTTCTAAATGTTTGTGTGACTTTGTTGTATAATATTCTGAATAATACTCAGTGTAATACTAACGAGTCTATATTGTAATTACAGATCATTGCGTCTGTCAATTTAATATGGCAGAACAAGTTAAATAAAATATAATGAAACAGCCCATCATTTGAAATGTACTACTGAGGCTGGCTGTTACAAATGGCCCTGGTGTCTTGAACATATTGCTTTCAAAAGCAGAAGTGCACTCACTGTTCTATTATGAGGCTGTTGTTCATCATTGCCAGAGGCACACAACAGATGTGGTGTTAAACAGATGCTAAATGGGCTGCAAGTGTATTGCAAGCCTGTATTGCAATAAAAAAAAAATGTTTTTTATACTGCACACAATGTGGGGTGGCTCGAATGAAAACATAGATATAAATCAACAGTAACTTACTAAACGTGTTTTACATTTAGAACAAGAATATCTTTATTTATAGGTATAATCATAAAATATGAAGCACTGATGATCAGAAAGTAAGAATAGTCAAGCACACAGAATGAATCTGCCTTGAACCGACTAGGACACTCACATAACCAGGGTTATTTTTGTGAGAAAGATGATGATAGCATTGATACCCAGGTGCCTTGATGCTACAATCCATGCCTCAACATCATAGCAGTAAGAAAGTTCTGTGTTTGAGTGACTGATGCATTGACCAGCCAGAATCATCACATCTTATCAGGAGGAACTTAGTATGAAAAAACTATTGCAGGTTTGTATTGTACTTTCTACAATCAGAAGGATAAACTAATTTGTAGAAATTAAGTTTCGTTGTTCATTCTTTCATTCACGGTTCAATTCCCACAAACTTAATTGTGTTTTTTTATATATATATATTTATTAAAGGCTGAAAAAGAAGCAGAAAATCAACCATGACATTAGTTTACTTAATCAATCAAATGGCTTTTTAACTTCCTTAGACTGAACCTATCCAGAGCTGCCATGTGCGCCCATGTGTGAGTGTGTGTGAGTGCTGTCATCTTTAAGCAATATTGATGAATGTTTCTGCCTCACAGATGTATCGTAATGAAGGCATGGGATCAAAAACAGCAGCTGTGCGCTGGCAGCAAACCAACCTATTAATCTCATGTCATATGCTCTCGTATCATGCTCATTACTAAATAGCATTGCTTTCAGAGGATTCATTGATCCTTAATATTTATGCATTTCCAAGAAAAATAAATAAATTTGCCTAGCAATAGTAGTAATAATAGTAAATTTACACAGTGACACCATAACATTTAAAAATTAATAAATACATGCTGGTGACATATGGCAGTCAATACAATGGAGCATCTAACATGCTCAGAGGAAGTCAGCAAGGTTGAGGGTGGAGCTACTCTTGCTCATCTCTAAGTTTTTCTCTCTTGTTTTTGTGGCTGTTGTTGACAAACAATCTCTGACATTAATTCATACAATACAATACAGAACAATACAAAGAAGGGGGGTACAATTTTTCTCCCGATGGTTACTGTCTGGACTCCTGTCTGACAAAAGCTGTGCAAATGGGGGCAAAGCTGAGATCTTCCCCTTGAGATATGCTAACCACACCCTGATTTACCTTTATTCCTTATCGTACAAGACATAATAATCTAATCTCAAACTTGGAAGTAATCTGTATGTCTGTCAGTCTGCAGCAATGTTCAGAAAGCCCACTTGTCTTATTAGATATATACCTGTGCCAAGAGGGTGGAATGGCTCCCAGGCGCATTTATTCCTGAAATTGCCTCTGCTGTTATTAAAGCAGGGGTAGCAGAGTATGCTGACTCATTCTAAGAGACGACTGTGTGATTGAATTTTAAATGTGAGTTTAGTTTATTTGAGAGCTGCCTTGACTATGCAGGTGCCAGTTCAAAAAACACTAATATGGCAAGGAATGTATTTGGTCAAATTCCTCCTGATCACTTGGTATCATCTCCTACAAGCAGCCAAACTAAGTAACAGTGGAAGTACCTTGACGTCGGAAGGCCAAACTGAATGCTCAAGTGTGATGACTCACTTCTCATTTATTGGCACTTTCAGTCAAGTTTTTGTGTGCTGCTTACAGTTTTTCTCAGTCGCTTTGGTGCATTTCTCAGATCAGAATTGAAATTCTCAAAACTAATTGTTTAACCTCTATATCATCTCGTCACTTGTGCACATCATAAAAGCAATTTCTCATTGTTTTGAACAAATTGCAAATGACTTGACACACTGATGCAAATGATTATGTACAATTGTCTGCTGTTTCCTACATTATTAATTGCTTATGTCCTGCTGATCACAATGAATTATACCAGTCTCTGTTGAATAATCTTACCCCCCAAAACATCTAGGCATAAGTTCATTGCATTAGTCACTACATGCAAAATGGTTGAACACGTTATCAAAAATCAAAGTTAAAATACTTTATTCATTTCCTTTGCCTACAAATATATAGCTAAACGAAATGTTGTTTCTTAAGGACCATAAACAAAGTAAGAATAGACCACAACAACATCACAATAGTGTATAATAACATACATACCAATACTCAATACCAGTAAACAGTAACAATATACAGTGAGCGAGTGATATATATATATGTATATATATATACAGGCGCTGGCAGGTAAGTTTCTTTAGAATAATTTCAAAGCAATTGCCAGTGTCACTGGTTATTTCAGTTGGTAGAGCACAGGGCTCAGTTTGATTAGTTTGATTCCTGTTCTTGTTGACTTTCTTTTTCTTCTTTTTTGTGTATTATCCTCTTCAACAAAATTGTTATGAAGAGATTGAGGGGAATCCAATCACACATTTCCCAACGGCTATTTCAAAGATTCCGAAAGCCGTCAGGAAATGTGTAACGTTACATGGATTCCCCTGAATGAGAAGGTCTTTCCTCTGCCTGGGAATGATGGGGAAATGTGGACCAAGAATGCGCATAGTCCAGCACGTGCTTTAGAGTAATGTGAGCATGTGAAACAGTCTTTTCATAAGAACTTTGTTGAAGAGGATTATGAAAAATATAAAAAAGAAAAATTTTCTCTTCAGTAAGGATTGAACACACAACCTTAAGACTATAAGTCCATTGCTCTACCAAGTAAGCTAACCAATGACATTATAAGCTACACTATAATTACCATTATGGTTATCTCGAAATCACGAGAACATTATCCCATTATCACAGGAAAACGTAGTAAAAGAATATTTTATTAGGGCTTCCGTATGTATATATATGAATGAATATATTGATAGACATTCTATACATGCCTATTTGAATTTTTTTGTAAATGTGCCCCGAATTGATGAAGATATCTGTTGTGATGTGGAAGAGAATCTGTGATACAACAGACCGGAACGTCAGCCAAAGGGATGTACTGTATCCCATGCAACAGTCCTGTCTCTTTCTTTTCTTCTTACAACGACAATGCTCTGTCAACAAATTACAGTACGAACAGTAAAAGCATAGCTGTGATTCCTGTCCTCTCTCCTGCAATGTATAACTTTGTACTGGTGAAAGTGATATATGCCATAGAAAAAAAGTGCAGCCTTGTGCATTTTCAATCATTGTCATCAAAACCTTAGCCAAAATGTACATCAGAAAATACTTACAGAGTACACTGTTATATTGACAAGATGGCTAAACATTTTGACTTGCTTGTTCATAAACAAGACACA
>NC_060154.1:15110704-15133967 GCF_021292245.1 Micropterus dolomieu | reverse complement strand
TTCTTGTTGACTTTCTTTTTCTTCTTTTGTGTGTATTATCCTCTTCAGCAAATTTGTTATGAAGAGATTGAGGGGAATCCAATCACACATTTCCCGACAGCTATTTCAAAGGTTCCGAAAGTCGTCAGGAAATGTGTAACGTTACATGGATTCCCCTGAATGAGAAGGAATTTCCTCTGCCTGGGAAAGATAGGGAAATGAAAAGTCCATAGGTTGATGGATGTGGACCAAGAACACACGGAGTCCAGCACGTGCTTTACAGTAATGTGAGCATGTGAAACAGTCTTTGTTGAACAGGATTATGAAAAATATAAACGAAAAATTTAGTCTTCAGTGAGAATTGAGCACACAACCTTAAACCTATAAGTCCTATGCTCTACCAAGTGAGCTAACCAATGATACAACAAATCACACTATAATTACCATTATGGTTATCTCGAAATCACGAGAAAATGATGAGTAAAAAAAGTGCAGCCTTGTGCATTTTCAATCATTGTCATCAAAATCTTAGCCAAAATGTACATCAGAAAATACTTACAGAGTACACTGTTATATTGACAAGATGGCTAAACATTTTGACTTGCTTGTTCATAAACAAGACACAAGGACTTGTTGTTCTGATGGCACTGACAAGTTCAATGACATAAAGATTTGCTTTTGAGAGATAGACTAAGGATTTTGAGCAAGTTCTGGGCTTTTGCAGGTAAACCACTGTGTTGTGCCGTTTGTACTACCTGTTTAGAGAAATGCACTTACTGTTTTGGAAATGTTAAGGATGAATCGAGGAATGCACCAAAGCGACTGAGAAAAACTGTAATACCCTCTGTTTACTTAGATTTATTAATCTACCAAAAGCTACATGGTTGAAAGAAATTTAGAAGTTATCATAAAGTATTCCGAAATATTGAGAGCTTTGAACAGATCTGGTTTATTTTAGACAAATTCAGGCCTTTTTAATCTGTTTCCAGGTGTCCTTCTTCCTGTTCATCGTGTTTGTCGTCTACACCATGCTGCCTTTCTCCATGAGAGGGGCCATTATCGCCAGCGCCATCACCTGCTTCTCGCACACTGTCACCCTCAGCGTCTGTCTGGCCTCCACCGTCACAGAACTGGAACCTCTAGTCTGGCAGGTAAAACAGATGATTGTTCATGTTGAACCCCAAACCTTTGAACATGCAGGTCAATACGGGACTGTTGAAATCTACAATGTACGCGACTTCCTCCTTCTGTGACATATGTAGCCCAGATGACTCTGCTGCGAGCTTCCCGTTTTGGTTTTCTGAAGGCCTAAATGATCTCTTCACTGCACTATTAGCTGTGGCACAGGGGTTAGTTTCTGAAACTGAAATTGATAAGACTGTTCCATGCGCAATTAAACATGATGAGGTATAACATTTTAATAAGGTCTGGGTTGTAAAGCAGTGAACCCATCCTGTATCATCGTGGCACAGCGCATTCAGCAAAGCCTCCAGAGTCAAATTAACTGCTTTTAATGTACTCGGGCAACAGCTCTTAAAACACTGCCTCTGACTGAACATACTCTTGATACAGTACATTACATTTATCTGACACTTTTATCCAAAGCGACTTACAATTGCTACAGAGGTCGCACGCCTCTGGAGCAACTAGGGGTTAAGTGTCTTGCTCAGGGACACAATAGTCGATGTCTCACAGTTGGAACAAAGAAAGTCTCTCCACAAAGCAGAAAGCTTATAGCGCTTCTATCAATACAGCAAACAACACAGACCAATAATGGGGAAAAAAGAACAATAAAACACGCTCAGAGACACTCATTGCCCTTGGATACAGCACCAGTGACAACCTATTGATATGCAAGGCTGCATTTTAAAGCGCTTGACGTTGACATAGTGGTGGAAAAGCACAGTCGAAGAGTGTGCTCTGGCTTGGTTTTACGAGGTAATAATGTAGGCTTAAGTGGAAGGAGGTACATAGTGGGGAATTTACACGTACTGTACGTGCGTCAACTCCTAACATTTATTTTAATGCCTTATTCTTTGTGTGTATATGTGTGCATTTGGTGTATGTGGCAGATTTTAGCTAATGTGATCATCTTCACCTGTGGTAACCTGGCCGGAGCCTACCACAAACATCTAATGGACCTGGCTCTCAAACAGACCTACCAAGACACCTGTAACTGCATCAAGTCCCCCATTAAACTAGAGTTTGAGAAGCACCAACAGGTACACAACACACACACACACACACACACACAGATTTGAAAATAACGTGTGATTAAACTCTCAATGTCATTTACTGTCACCAGATTGCTGAGGATGCTACTGACACATGAACTTGCTTTTAAAGCTGTTACTGTTTTACTAAAAATATTTCAATTTAAGACTACAAAATGTAAAAAGTAACAAACTATTAACTTACATCTATACTAGACATTAGCTTATGAATGTCAAATGTCAGATCAAAATTTATTTTACTTCCAATACAAACCTGCAAAACTAACGACATTTCCATCAGGCTCAGATTTGTGTTTAGTGCTAGGTAACAAATGCTAGCATGCTAACAAGCTACACTAATATGGTGAACATGGGAAACATTATTCCTGCTAAGCTTCAGAAAAGAGCTGCTAGCTGGCTGTAGACGCTTCTGTTACTTGTCTCTCTCAGGGCCACACATACTGGATAAGAGCCCAAATGAAATTCAAACTTATTCTGTTTTATTGCCAAAATATTTCACTTCTCAGTTTTGTTGGGGATGGGGAGCTCATAAGTCAGACATGTCTAAAGAGGCATTATGCAGTGACATTTGCTTGACATTAGCTTCTTTGCCCTGACATTAGCCATTCTCTCTGACCAGGGAAATGATGCATAAAATTACACATTAATAACTGCTGGTTCTTTTAGTAGGGATTAGCTATCATTATTATTTACTTTGGAATTGTAAAATTTATAAATACGTCATTTATATTTTCATTAATATACGTTTACTTAAACAATTTTAATGTAGAAATATTACAATTACATGCAAATACATTTAAAATTAATTATTATTCAAGTTAGTTATGACAGATTGTGTGTCATTTATTCTACAGGTTGGCAGAATATTCTATGTGTGTGTTTGTGTGTGCACAACGTGTGGACATGACATGTATTACTCATGTTATGAAGACATAAATTTGTCACATTGTTGGGACTTGCCATCCTTTTGGGGACAAAACGCAAGTCCCAACCTAAATCATTGCGTTTTAGCGTAAAGACTTGGTTTAAGCTAAGGGCAAGGTTAGGTTTAGATTAAGGTTAGGTGAAGAAAGGATCGGACTACATCCCAAGATGTAGCGTAAGGATGAGGCAAGTAGCGGTTATGGGTAGGGTTTGGGTAAGTATTCAGGAAAGGAATGTAAGTCAATGTAATGTCCTCTGAAGTGATGGAAACACACCTCTGTGTGTGTGTGTGTGTGTGTGTGTGTGTGTGTGTGTGTGTGTGTGTGTGTAGGGATCCACGCAAATGGCAGTGCATAACTAAACAATGCCAAATCTCATTCAGCTGAATACAGATCACTTTAGTTCATTACTCAAACACATGATTAATAAAGCCACATCTCTTGAGGCTATTATAACCCCTCTGCACGCTCACAGTAGAGTGTTCATATTGCTTCAGTGCTGCATAAGTAAATAAGTGCGGGTGGTGTGGTGTGAGTTTCTATTTATAGTGCCCCCGCCCCCCAACCCCTCTCTCTACTTAATTTGCTGCTGTGTTTTAGGAAATGAGCCTGTGGTGTGTGAACAATGTAATGACCCTCTCTGCTGTTAGCCGCATTTATGAGTCACACCCCCTCAGGCAACTATTCACTCGCTCTAATATACACACACAGACCCACACAGATGCCCAAACACTCACGCACGCACACGCATACCAAAATCACCAACAACCCACCATCCGGTGTGTATGGTGCTAAATTAAAGCAAAAAGCCACAGCTCACATGATTACACAACGGCTATGGGTGATAGATCTTGCATTTCTTGTTCTGGGTTATCTGACCGTATTGAACCATGTCATGTTTAAGATATTTCCACCTGAAACTTCAAGTTCTAGGGGAACTTGACATACACTGATTAGTCTGTCTGACAAGTATATTTCTCTTAAGTTTCACATGTACAATCACAGGCAATGATTGACAGAACTTGTTTCATTGCTTTCCTCTGCCGGGTTTGCATATTTGAAAATGAAGAAAATGTCTTTGCCTCAATCGCTCTTCACTATTTGACTTTAGCTTCCTGTGCTCAGTGCTGAAAAAATAGCCCCAAGGAACCATCATTAGGGAGGAAAAATCTATTAAGGAGGTTAAATATTGTGGAAGACAATTGCTATATTTATATGCAGTATATTAGAGAAGTGAACAGAGCAGAATATAACTGATCTTTTCTCTTCTGTTATGGGTTATTATATTCTGGTCTATCCGGTTAATCAAATAGAACAGAATAACCTGGTTATATGCAACTCCAATAACATCTTACATAGCACTATGGCTTCACCCAAATAAACATTTTCATAGTCGACTGGTAGCTATTCAAGTTCACTAGTCATCGAATGTTTATAATTTTAATTTAATTAAAAAACCAATATATTTTTTGGGGGCTTCAGGAAATGGTTTGAGTCCCAGGGCATATGAAGGATGTTATAAGTAACATTGTTAACACTGTGCTACATTACAGAGAAATACAAAACCATAATTATGAGCCTTTAAAATATACATTTTACAAGCAAGCCGCATGATAATTGATGATTCTGAATGTGTAGGAACAACTAGTAAGGAGACTAAACATTTTGTTAATTTATTTCAATAGTACAACATCACAAAAGTCTCAAGTTGTTCAAATCATGGGAATAAATAACTTCCACCTCCATAAGAACAAATATTCACGGATCAACACGATGGATGATGTATAACTTTACTTACAAATGAACTCACCCCTTTCCTGCTTTACAAGTCTCCTGAACCCGCCAACGACTGTTTTACCAGCTGTAATAGCACACATGTGAACCTTTGGGTCTCATTATGACTGTATAATATAACTGTATATTCCTCTGTAAAAATCCTGTATTAGTGGTTCAACAAATAGCTTAGATATGTAATAGCACTTTTTAATTTGGGGAGAATTCTGACCCATATAGTATCTCAGAGAGCTAATTATCCTGTGGTAGGATCAGTTTAGCAATGTTATTCTATCACTGTGACTGTATGTTAACGTGTAAATCCAAATATTCATTCATTTTCCTTATCTTGTCAACAAGGCAACATAGTGAACTATGTTGCCTTGTTACAAGGAAGGTTAAAATCAAGGATTTTGCCTCTCATATCTCATCGCCTCAAAACATCTTTAAGTATGTTCTTCTGAAACCTCTTGGATGAGAGGCGAAACGTCCTCACAGACCTCATTGTTTAGTCTTTTTTTCATTACATCGTTTGACTCTGCCTCCTCTGAGCTTTCAACCCGACCTTCTGCTCTCTCTGTCATCAGGAGCGTTTACTGTTGTCACTACTGCCGGCTCACATAGCCAGGGTGATGAAAGCCGAGATCATCCAGAGGCTGCAGGGACCCAACTTTGGCCGAACTGAGAGCACCAACAACTTCCACAATCTCTATGTGCAGCGGCACACCAATGTCAGGTGAGATTCCTTCTTTTTTATCTGTGCCACCACATAATAATGGTTATTATTTTCTGTTCTCATCTCAGCGCTACATTGCTGCTATAGCATTCTGTCCTCCACCTCGTGCCCCGTCATCCCTCGTCTTCTTTTGTCCTCCCTTCTCTACCTGCTTTCACTTTTGGATTGCTCCTCTCATCCTCTACTTTCTTGCTGGATTCTCTACCTCCCATCTTCTTATTCCTTTTCATTGCCATGGCCAAATTCAATTCAGAGATAATCCACCTCCGTTGCACTGAGGTCACTTTGCCAAATGAAGAGGAGCCTATGTCCTCTGTTCTAGATGACATCCTCCTCTATATTGTGGAGGTTCAAAGAAACAAATCCAGGCTAACCATAAGAGCCTCTTCATAGAATATCCTCGAAAATCCTGTTTTCTTTCATGCTGGAGCTTGACAGGAGAAACAGTATGTCCCTATTAAGCAGGACTCAGGTGTGAGTGTGTGTTTGTGTGTGCTCATGTTAATCTGTCTATTATCCTTCCATAATAACAAACTCTCACATGTTCTGGCTGTGAAGAGGGCAATCTCTCTAGAACAAAGCGCAAACACCCAAGGACAGGTGTCATTGTGATTCTGCTTTTACTAGACAGTTAGTAGAGAGCCAAACACCAGCTACTGCCTCCACTAACCTGTCAGACCAGCTGTAATAATTGGTTATTGGTGTTGAGAGACAGGTTATATTGTGTGGTTTTATGTGCACTGAAATATCATTCATTCTCTTTGGGAAATAGCACAGATACATCTAGAGGTTTTGCACACTTGTCACATTCATGAGGAGCTGGAGACATAATGTATGTAAGTGCTGTTTGTATAAGTTCCCTTTTTTCACATTTAGCAAATAAACTGGCTGTTGCCATATTTTTCAGTGTTGAGAAATGTAGCAATTTGGCAACACTCATGCTTCTTTTTTGTGCATTTTAATTTAATTTTTAAATATCTAATGTAAATGTGAAATATTTTTAGAAAAGGAAGTGCACACTACCAACAATTAGGTGCATTTTCCAGATAAAATAGCGAAAATTTGGATATAAAATTATTATAAATAAAAATTATTTCTTTTTACTGCATTGGAAACCTGAGCAGCAACACATTTGTTTCTTCAATCAGACCTCTTAGATTGTCAAGTATGAATCCAAAGGCTTCTTCTGCGGTAAACTGTTTCCTCAGTTGCCTCCAATATTGTCAGTACCATAGTAAAGGTGCTCAAGAACTGCGTACAAGTTAATTTAAAGCAATTGCATCAAGTGCAACAACTGTGGAAGTGCTTCATATTACTGCTACTTATAAAATGAAGCCCAAGGATGGAAAAACATTATGCCTCTTGTCATACATCACAACAGGAAACTAGATATGCAATGTTATTTGATGTTTCTTGTTGTGTTCTGCAGCATTCTGTATGCTGACATTGTGGGCTTCACCAGGCTGGCCAGTGACTGCTCCCCAGGGGAACTTGTGCATATGCTGAATGAACTCTTTGGCAAGTTTGACCAGATTGCAAAGGTAACTCAAGACAAGCCCATCATCATTTATATTTCACTTTTCATACACAGAATTTATACTTTGTGCCACAGATGTTAACAGTCCCAGCTTTTCCAGTCCAGGGATTCTCTCCGGAAAAATTATTTCACAACAGTCCTCTATGTTTGAGAGGTGTTGATTTAACTGTAATTTATGAAGCTGTATTTTGTTTGTTTGTTTTGGCTTGTATTAGATTCCGTTATACTGTTCTGTGTGGTGTTTATGCTCCTTCCTATACAGTATGTGAACGAGGTAGACAAAATATAGGAAACATAAATTTAAGATTTAAAATCATGTTTTTTTGTTCACAACTATAATACATCGGCTAATGTTACCTGAAGTCTAAATCAGTTGACTTAATTGCAGTAGTGTGGACAAATTGGCTAATAACAAAAGAACCAAGAAGAGAGAACAGAGTCTGTGTTGTGCTGTCAATCAGATGAAGCGCAGGCGTGAAATAAGTGTTTTCTCTGTCCTGCGGCCAGTGTCGGCCTTCGTACTGTACCTTCCCAGAGCGCCGTGTGTTAACAGCCACAGGTTGTAGCAGCGTGGGCTGGTCAGAGTGCATCTCACGGTCTCACTGGGACTCTGTTCGGGTATAAACAGTTGAGTCTGGCTCGCTCAGCTTTGCGTCCGGCAGCGCTGTCTTCCTGCCTGATGAAAGCTGCCGTTATATAAACCTTATCCAACGATGAGCTGTTACACATCCCACATGTGGAATAAGAGCTAATGTGTTATGTGTGTGGGCGTATGATTTTGGGCTTGATGGCTGTGACTGTGTGTGTGTGTGAGGGTTGTGTGGAGGTGAGAAAGAGAAGCGGCCTTTAATAAATGAAATGGTTAAGTGTTACAAAAGATATGTAACGTTTTGGACAGATTCTACATACACCTCTTTCTGTTTCAAGTAATCCCCATTTGCCTCCTCTTTAACTCTCTCTACTTAAGGAAAACGAGTGTATGCGCATCAAGATTCTGGGAGATTGTTACTACTGTGTTTCTGGTCTGCCTGAGTCGCTTCCTCACCACGCCAGGAACTGCGTGAAGATGGGCTTGGATATGTGTGAGGCCATCAAGTAAAATACCAGATCTCTCTTTCTCCTCTTTCTCTCTCGCTCACACAAACGGAAACACAAACACAAACAAACACACGCCTGTCAAACAGATTGAGCAGAAGGAATGCCAGCTCTGTTTGAACTCCAGAGTAAACACAATGTGAATTCAATATGATAAGCCTCCCAACTGAACAAATAAAAATTTCAAGCAAATGAAAGAAGCACCCCTTTCAGCTTCCCCCTCTGCTCTCTGTGTTTCACTCATGCATGAACACACACATTAGTTTTATAAACCAACATGTTTGCTTGCCGGCACTGACCTTTAATCACAATCAGATTAAAGTTGCCATTTGGTATCGTCCACCTCTGACACAATGAAGCAGAGTCTGTATTTCAGTGCTGGTATGGAGGATTTTCTACCCTGACTAGGATTCAATTCTGGAGGAAGCACTGAATCATTTTGACATATGTCACAAAGTACATATGGTTACTGGCAGCATTGGCAATAGCAATGAGAGACAATATTATACACACTTTTAAAAAAAAAACATTTTGGTGAATATGCTTGATTAAGCAAGAAATTGTTCCCGCATGTAACTCCCCATAAAACCTTACACATATTTTTGTGTACAGATTAAATAAAAATTTATTTAAAAATTGTAAAGGGACCAACTTGAATCTTGCATCTTAAAGAGGTATATGCTTTTTGGCTTTTTCCCTCTCCTTTATTGAGTTATGTATCTTTTTCGTGCATGTAATAGGTTTGCAAAGTGAAAAAGCCCAAAGTCCAGCCCAAAGGGAGTTCCCATCTCCCAAACACTAGCTACCCTCCAGGCAGTCAATGGACATAAAGTTGTTACTGTGATGTAGAGACAGAGCTCAGTTAAAACTTTATGGATGAAAGATACTTTTGTTACAGATTAATAACTCACCACTCTGAAACTGTTGCTCCAGCCAAACCAACATGTATAGTTGAAACAAAGCCCTGTTTGCTTCTCACTGACCCGCCCTTCTCTGCTTCTGATTGGCTATTACCGGCTTTTCGCTGACCCCTGACCTTCTCTGCTTTTGATTGGTAGTCCTTAACTAGGAACTGCACATGTGCAACTCCCAACAAAGATCATATAGAGACAAGATGTATCACTCCATAGCTAAAACGAAGTGTTAAACAAAGGGGGAAAAGAGGAGCTGCAGCAATGTGCCGTATGAAAAAAATATGGTGTTTTTTGAAAATTAAACCATGTAAACCTGTTCTGGTACAACCCCTAAATAGGATTTTGAACCTGAAAATGAGCATAATACCACCTCTTTAAGGCATTTATCCTGAGGTGTGTTTTTGAGATCCAGGCAAGCTGTTTCCTCCTTCTTCCAGTCTTTATGCTAAGTTAAGCTAACCACGTCCCAACTTCCGACTTCTACTTTGCAACTGATAATAATCTCCTCATCTCGTGAAAAAAAGTGAATAACCACATTTTCCAAAATGGTGGAACTACCCCTTTAAAGACGAATTCTTCTGTTACTCTCCACAGGAAGGTCCGAGATGCAACCGGAGTCGATATCAACATGCGTGTTGGTGTTCATTCTGGGAATGTCCTGTGTGGTGTCATTGGCCTCCGGAAGTGGCAGTATGATGTGTGGTCACATGATGTAACATTGGCCAATCACATGGAGGCAGGAGGTGTGCCAGGGTAAGATATAACCAGTACTTCAAAGAATGTTTCACTTGATCTCACTGCTATTTGAAGTGCCGCTTTGCAAGTCCTTGTACTTCTTGTGTGTTTGGCAAAGTAGAGGCATGTACCTGCAAGGGTGCCAATTTTAGATTGTAAGCCAGAGACGAAGCTGTGCGCTGGGATTTGACTAACGCTTACTGCTCTCTCAGTGATTAATGTTGAGTCGCACTTTAGCAAGTCTGTTAATTCCCATCTGCTCCACTGCAGCTCCATGTGGCCTAAAGTAGAAGTGACTGAATCCCAATGGCCAACAGTGCCATAGCATCATCATCTTGCGTTTCAGTGGAGAGTTAGTCTCTCAAGGAGGCTTAAAAGAATAACACTCAATACTGGCTTTTTTGCTCTTTTCATTTTAGGGGTGTGGAAATGGTTAGATGTATCAGTAATCAGCATGGGATATCATAGATCAGCCAGCCAAACCTAGGACAAATATTCATATCAGTATCAGTGTTCTGAAATCAATGCTGTCTGAACCCCAGTAATCCACCCCCTTGTTCCCTCAGCTGTAGATGTGTGTTGCAGCAGCACCAAGAAAAAGCACAATCACCACTCAGCTGAAAATATGTATATATGAGTCTTCTGTATTAATAACTTGGCTCATTAGTTACTTGTTTTGTATCAGGAAATGCACACGTTCACAGACTGACATGGAACATGGAATAATTATGCCTGTCTACCCTGTTATAAACATTGTAGTCAATTATAACCACCTCATTTCACCAATCAGTTCTACATGTGTTACGCGGCCATTAGGTCTGCCGTTGTCCTTGCACTGTAACAAGCATGGGGAAATTGGCAGGTGGTTATGTGTATGCTCCATTGAAAATAGCTCTCCAGTGGCACCATGTTGTCTCACTGAGCTGCTAATGGTTTGTCTCCTCTCATGCCTGCTGAAAGGTATCTGTAAAATATGCCCGATGAAATAACACATTCCCATCCACATGCCTCTCTGTTAGCAAGGGTAACAAGCAAACCTGAAAAAAGGAGAATCGCAGGTTAGAGTTGTTATTAAGGTAGAAAGAAAAATAACATATTTTCATAGAGCTGTTAATGAAACAGTGACGCAAGCTCTTAACCTCTCATTGTCCCTTATACTTTCCTCTCTCCTCTCTAGGAGGGTCCATATCTCTTCGGTGACGTTGGAGCATTTAAAGGGCTCATATAAGGTGGAGCCTGGAAACGGACAGAGCCGAGACTCCTACCTGAAAGAACATGGAGTGGTCACCTTCCTGGTCATCAACCCCAAGGTCAGATACGGATAATATTTCTTAGATTACTCTGTTTTTAGGCATGCTAGCGGTGTTGCTATATGGATGGCAGTAGGTTGGTTTGTCAGGCCACCACTTACCGATCCAGAATGAAATATCTCAGCAGCTATTTGATGGATTGACATTTTGTACAGATATTGGTGGTCCCCAGATGATGAAGCCCGCTGACTGGTGATCCCCTGAATTTTCATCTATCGTCAGTTAGACATTTGTTGTTTTGAGTGAAATCAAGTTTTCACAAAAAAAAAATCCCACTCTTCATCCTGCCAAGAGCATAGTAGGCAAACAGTTTTGACAGTGTCAAGTATAGTAAAATAATATTAGTGTGTAGTGAACCAATGACAGTATGTTATCAAGTGAACAACATCTCAGCAAGGGTTCAGTCAAGCGTCCTTTTCGCTGCTTGAGGCATAATGCTGCTCCTCCTGCCTAAGCAGGACATAAAGGCTGGTTAAAGACGTTTAAGAGATCTTCCTCTTCTGTGAACTTTCTGCAGAGAACATCTCTATATAGAATATGTTGTTGGCAAACAGTCTCTGCTGTTTTTGGCTTGGCAAACGAAAAACTGTGCTTAACAGTCCTCTGCCTCCCTAATCCCTCCGTAACTTGGCTAAGATGCACCCACCCCCTTATATATCTGCAGTGAGACCTTCCTTTTTTCTCCTTCAGGCATCCTCTGTTCACTATGTGCTAGCTTCATAGGCCTCAGGGTTCTCAGTGGCATCTCTCTTTTCAAGAATTTAGGCCTTTATGCTTTCCAGTGCATCTGTTTCCTCTTCTCATTTTCCTCTTCTGATTCCTCTCCAAAGAGTTTGACCAGTGTTTGGTAGCTTTCCCTAAAGTCATCACTTTAAACACTCTCCCAGTTCTCAGAGTGAAGATTCCCGGATTCTCACCAGTGTCTGTTTGAGGTTTTGCAAGAAAAACCAAAACACATTGGTGGAAACAATGTGTTTTTTATCACGCAGGAGTGTCAGATATTTAGTGTATTCAAACAAAAGAATCCACTAAGCCCCCACCCCTTCTTGTGGCCTCTGTTTCTTGCATTGTGGGCCAAAGAAAATAGTCTTAAGATGGAGGCCACCAAATGCGCGAAAATAACCGATCTGTTTGCTACTGGGGCTGCAGTAGCAAATATCAGCTGCATTACACGACGTAGTGGAAGCACAGGCACAGGCAGGATCGAGAGCTATGGCCACTGCCAGGCAGAGGAGGAGGCATGTGACAGAGAAGCAGTGACAGGGCCGAGAGAGAGAGAGAGAGCAGGAGAAGAGTGGAGGTGAAGCGGTAAGCATGGAGTAGTTTAACAGGGACCCGTCGGGAGGGAGGGTCATAGGTGTCAGTTACACTGGGGACGCTGGGGACATGTACCCACCACTTTTTGAGATGGCAGATGTTCTCCCCATCACTTTTTAAAAAGCATTTTTTTAAAAATGTTCTAAAATAGAACTTACATGAAGAAATGTTGCTATAAGAAAGGTTTATTGGCACTTTAAGAAAACCTGCAATGCATTGTAAATATAGAAGAAATTTGCGTTGTCCAAAAAAAGTAACTTAAGTTAAAAACTGATTACTGCATTATATTCTATTATATTTTTATATTCTGATTTGTCATCGGCCACCTGAATTTTGTGTTTCCCTTTATTTAAATAAAGACATTTTCACCATAAATTGGTGCAGAAAATGTCTCCAGAATGGAGGAAATTAAGTGTTTAATTCTCTAAATTTTCTGGGAGAGAAACCACCAGACCCCCCCCCCCAATCATATATTTCATCAATAAATGTGATGCCCGTGGGTAGGGTGTGTGCCATGCCGTAGTAACAATGATGATGATTACTTCAATTAAGGTCAGTGATTATACCATTATCATAACTCTATCATAAAAGTGAGACTTTCACCTGCTGCTGGTGAACTCACTGTTATACAGCGCTGCATAAGCTATTAGACATTGTTTTTGTAGCTAGCATAGTTTCCTAATGCAGTTTTAACTTGGCTAACTGTCCTAATGGCTGAGGTGAGGTTATTTTGTCAGCATCGTGTTGGCTAATCCCACGCTGCTGTGAAAATTACTTGTAGGCTACTTGTACATGAGTATGAGTTGTGTACTCCATTGCCACCTCTCATCACCATGGAGTCAGTAAATGATTGCACGTGAGTACACTGATTAATTTGCACTGGTACACTTATCTACGGCACATACCACTCAGCTGGTTTGGGGGAATATTACAGTAGGTACACATGTTATATGGAAGCATGGTGTATTGACGAGGGGTGTCAAAAATGCCCGGGCCCATTTTTTGTCCCAGTCCAGTCCTGATAAGAATGTCAGTAAAAGAAGAAGAATCTATCTGTGCTGACATACTTGACACATTTTATCAGTGGACAACATGTTTCCAAGATTTCCTCTGCTGAGTTGTTCAGTTTTGAAATGAGACGCTATTTGGGCAATCATACAAGCTGCATGCTGCGTTTTTAATAGCACTCTCTGTGCTCTGTATTAGTGAATTTCACAAGAGATCAAGATTGACACTAACCAATCAGATTTTCTAGGATGCCATACTACATGCAGCCTTACATTAATTAAGTAAACCAGCAGTCTTCCCGGAGCCTCTGGGTATTTCAATTGTGGTAAATTCTTGTCTTCTTACAACATAACATTATGACCTTATAGGAGGTCTCTGCAAAATATGACAAGATGCTACACTGTGTCCTTTATTTACCGTAATAGAGATGAGTTTTCAATCTCCTTTCAGATATTGCAAAAGGGCTGTGGGTGCACAGTGACATTTTCAAGAAGCCCTGAATGGGTCAAGGCCAAATAAGGAGCATGGGTCGCAGGAGGTATCATCTCCACCATCATTGTCATTGCTATTGATTGTCACTGTCACAGCTGTTCAGTACAGCCGCGGGAAATGAACACCGCCATTATGGACGGTGTCTATTTCAATTTTCACAGGCTTATGTGCCATGTTTGGCCCGTCACAATACCCATCTCCATCAGCAAGTGCAATAAATAACCAGAAGAATGGAACAAGGAACATCATCTGACAAATCACCCATGATTTTCCCTAAAAGTTGGAAAAAGAAGAAATCAATTCACTTTCACTGCTGTATGGCTTTATGCAGGCCAATGAAGTGGAGTGGTGTTTGTCAGAGAGAAGCACTCAGCATACATGCCAAAATAAAAGGATAGCTGCAGCATTCTCCAGAAGTGTTTTAAGTAGTTCAGAACATCGACAGGCAGGTCACAGATTTCAAGAGCTGTCAATTGACCAGTGTTCCCAAAGTACCCAGTCCTTTTTTACTTTACACCTACTGAGTGGGAAATAAAGGTTTGTACATGTTATGTTTGTACTAAGTTATGTAGACCATTCTAATTTGTTTTAAATGGTAACTTACGTGGTCTTACGAGATATTGACATTGTGAATTGGCACACATTTCACTTTCATTAAATGTATTGTACATCGTTGTTTGCATGACATTAATTAACAAAGTGTGTTTTAAAAACATTCACAATGAGAGTAAATTACTTAAAACTGAAATTGATGGCGGTCTCAGATTTACAGGTATGAACATAGATTACGAAAGTGTTTAAGCGAGATCATGTAACTTTTGAAACAACAAAACTTGGTATCTGTAAGCAATAAAATCACTATATATAGTCAGGGGTTTTGAGGGTGAAACCTTAATCGGTCTGTTAAGACCAGTATCTTATGTTAGCTAACGTTAACTAACTTTAGATAGATTAGGGTAAAATGGACATTACGGAGTCACTTTGCTGACTTGCTGACTCTTTTCTACCACATCACATGTTTCCAGTCCACAGTGGCCGCCGTGCAGCAAAAGTGACATAGTCTCACTCGGCTGGGCCGGAGTCATTCCACTCGCAAAGAAATGTCAATGATCACCTGCGAGCTTGTCTATTCCTGTTGTTTCCCCAGACTGAAAAGCACAGCCCTCTGTTGGGTGTGCGGTCTCGTCCCTCTCTGGATGGTGGGAAGATGAGGGCGTCTGTCAGAATGACCCGATACCTGGAGTCCTGGGGTGCTGCCAAGCCCTTCGCCAACCTTCACCATCGAGATAGCATGACTACAGACAATGGCAAGATCAACACAACTGTGAGTACAATGCAGTGCTCTCTGTGTTTCAAACACACCCACAAAGATGCTATCAGTCATGAGTAACTGAATGGTCTCATTGCTGTCTCAGGACGTTCCAATGGGGCAGTACCACTTCCAGAGGCGAGAGAGGTGAGCTAGGACCATTACTGCATTTATAACACATTTATGGGAGCACTTTTATTCTGTGTCCATGTTTAAATCCCCCCTCCTGTCGATCCCAGGTCCAAATCTCAAAGGAGGAGGTTTGAGGAGGAACTCAATGAGCGAATGATTCGCACCATCGACGGCATTAACTCGCAGAAGTAAGCATCATATCTGCTGGACATCCTCTTTCTGCATCACTTTTGACAATACAGTAGTACTTGACAGTACTTAGTGGTAGAAACATCAGCTTCTACGCTCTGTTCTCTGATTGTGGTACTGTAGTTATTATATATGGAGCCATAACTGACTTAAGCCACATTTCCACCAAACACTTTTGGTATAGTACCCTTGAACTGCACTGCAGACAGGACTCTTAAATGTACACGGTTTGTTACTGGATGGAGCCGCATCCACCACGACAGCAGTGTGATATGATATCTAATGCGACACAGTAAACAAAGGAACACAATGGAGAACATTGAATGTTTCGTGTTTCTCTGTATGTACTGTTTATTACACCAAGGGGACTTTGTGTGGAGTGTTTAGAGTCTTTGTCTCAGTCGATGGGATGGCGTGTTTGAAAAACTGGAATGGAATGGTTCTGTTGGTACCATCCACAACATTTGCCAATGGAAACACAAAATATCGGTTCTATTGTGTAATGAACTTAAGATGCAGGTTTTATCCTGTTTAATAGATGTGACAAAGCAGTTTTATTGGCAACATATTAACATAATAAGGATGTAAATTACAGTTATTTCCTGTGTTGTCCTTTTATAAGGCATTTTAGATAATAAATAGCCACAATGCTGAGATCTTTTCCAAGTGAACAGTATTTTTAATGTAATTTACACCCAAGAGAGTTACTGGCCAGGTGCACTGCCCCCAGTTGCACTAATACAGCCTCTGCCTACCAGGACCTGAAGGGCAAACCAAAGTGCAACCAGCAACCCAGGGCAAGACAAACCCACCAGCTATGGCAGGGCCAGAGGGCCGACGCACCAAGAAAAAGCTGGCTTTATTCACTTGTCTTTGCACAATTTAAAATGTAATTCAGTTCATACATTAGTATTTGGTTCATTGCAGCACCATGAGGAGTTTTCAGATACCACATAACACAACCGAGAGCCTGGTCCCACTGTGTTGTTTGAATCTGTGTGTTTCGCTTGTGTCTTCAGACAGTGGCTGAAGTCTGAGGACATCCAGAGGATCTCATTGTTCTTTCACAACAAAGCTCTGGAGAAAGAGGTAGGTGAATGCATACAAACCAGCAGCCAGCATTGTGCACAGGGGAAACAAATCAATGGATCTGTATTGTTCTGTTATCAGTGAAACAGAAGTCATTAGGAGGTTGTGCAACCTGACAGTACACTATGTATTCCATACTACAACTTATACTCATTTCGACATTTGTCTAATTTATGGGTTGCTGTTGCTTCATTCCACACAGAAGCTGATATATTTTGATTTTGTACATGCTCAGTGTTGATGCCTTAGCATGTTTTACTGCTGCTACATTACACATCCTCATATGTGCCATATCTTCTCTCAACAGTACAGATCCACGACATTACCAGCCTTCAAGTACTATGTCACCTGCGCCTGCCTCATATTCTGCTGTATATTCATCGTGCAGATCCTCGTCTTGCCGAAGTAAGTCTGCACCACTTTACAGGATTTGCACTGCACAGTCCCCCATAGCATCAGCAAACTCCAGCTGTGGCGGCAGGTTGAAGTGAAAAAGCCATTTGACGCCAGCTGTCTCATCAACAGAACCACACTGAAATGAAAGAGGCAGGGGAGCAAGAGGCAGAATGCTAAAAAGCAGGTCGAGATGAAAGGGCACCATGTCTGGTAGTGATTATAGATCAGGTGAATCAAAGTGTGTCGTCTCTTTAATGGCGGGGGAGAGAAATTCACAGCCATGCTAATTTATTGCCTCTGGGAGCCAAAGGTGTAAATCAGCATCTGAGAGGCCATTGATTGTTTAATTCACCTCTCTCTCGCTCTCTTTATCTTTGCTCTGTGTGTCGCCGCAGCGCTCCGCACATTTAGACGTGACATCATCTGTTTAATGGCAGCGATCCTTAAATCAGCCATACTGTGTTCCTCCTTAGAAAAAGTGCTACGTGAATGCAGCTGCACTATGAAGCACATACAGTATGCTACTGTACAAGCCACGGTTGTGCTTACTCAGTGTAAATGGATTGGAGGTCTGAGGTAGAATACATTAGAACCTTCATTACATTTATTGCCCAGGATGGCACTGCAGAAGGCCGAAAGGTGCCAAGAGGGTTTAGAGTAATGTGTGTGTGTGTGTGTGTTTGTGTTGCAGAACTGCTGTGCTGGGGATCTCCTTTGGCCTGACATTCCTGCTGTTGGCTTTGATCCTGCTCCTTTGCTTTGCTGGTCATGTTCTGGTGGGTTTACATGGATTTATCAATGTGTATACACACACACACACACACGCCAAATCTGTGTTAAGAGTGAGAAATCCTGTACGCACATAGTCCAGTTGTCTTCTATTTGCTGATGACACAGTCCTTTTCCTACAAGTACATGTCATTAACACTTCACCTTCGGAAGTTTCCTGTAGAAATGCCTATGCCATAATAATCTATCCATCAGAACTGATGTATTCCCACTCTGCAGACAGTCATGCAACACTGAGTCTGTCAAACAAAATTACATTACACAAAATTGCATATGTCTTGATATATGTCTGTGACGTACTATATTATTATATTCTTCATATACTATATATGCTATATGTAGTTTGCCTCAATCATTCAGAATATCTGCATTTGCAGCGTAAAGCAGTGTCTGACTTTCAATGTTCCAGAATATGATTTCATGTATAAATCTCCTATTTTGATCTCCTACGACAAAATGATGGAGAAAATTGTGAGCAGCTCAAAAGATACCCTCTGGACCCATTATAGTGCTGTACTATTGTAAAGTATTTACTTTCAGCAAACTACTGTGAAAAAGAAGGAAAGGTTGAATTCTCTATCTTTGCATTGCCCATCTAATGTTTTATGTTTTTTTTCTATTTTGTTTTGACAAATATTGTTTAATTAAAGGCTTGTTTTTTTATCAGTTAATAATCTGGTAATTGTCTCAGCTGTTTGAGATTTGGCAGCAGCCTGTAGCTTTAGTATAAATATGTGTTGTGAATTTGATGCCTCACGTTGCATCTTCCCCGCGACACTGTACACAGGATAAGCGGTTGACGATGGGTGAATGGATGGACGTTGCATCTCCAACAAGGGTGCATTCAGTCTTTCCTTTTCTTTCACACAAATTCATTTTCCTACACTCCTGTGTAGTAAGTGTGCATTAGATAACACTGAGTTCAACGTTAAAACTCTAAGAAGTTGCATCCTTCATCCTTCATCTAATGCCAAGATACATCTTGACAAGATAGATAAAGAACTTTTTACTGAAACTAGATGTAAGTGCGAAAACTAGACAACCGCCTGACAAAAACTGTATTGTAAATGTATTTGTACTGCCGCTGGCTTTTGTTTCAGCACCCATCATCTCACCTGAGCTATCCAACAAGCAACAAACAAATATGTATAAATAATCAAAAACAACTATGATGAAAAGAAAAAAATCGATTTCATGTCATAGTTAGTACTTCTAAACCTTCTTTAAGCACAAATATTGACTCTAAGAACCAGGGGAAAAGAAAAATTTAACTCGAGTCACGCAGCTGTAATGTATACTTTTACCTACTTATACCTTTTATTTTCCTTTATACAAGACGTCATCCTTCAGTTCACTGCTGTGGTTTTTTATCCAGCACAAGTGCAGGGATAGGTGTTGTTAACAAGCTGCTACAGCTACCTATCACAAGTGTTTTATGGACAATCAGTTAATGATTTGTCCTTTTAAGAGCACCATTTTCCTCCTTCTTCCATTTTTTACTGTCACCCAGTAAGTGGGTCACGTCTCATTAAAGGGGGATTATCACTAACCTTGGGTCTGCCCTTACCTAGATATCAGCTTTCTGCACTGCTTCAATAAGAACCATTTATTTAATACTAAACATGTTCTTCTTGAAAGTCGCCATAGTCACTGGTGAAAAAACACAATTGACTACTGAGAGGCCCTGTGTGTGTGTGTGTGTGCTGTCTAACATACACTGTGCGTGTGTGTGTGTGTGTGTGCTTAAGCTCCATGCGCCAATTGGGTTTGTGTAAGTAATTATTAATGGGTCATATTATAGTTAAAGAACGTGCTCTGTTCATCTGTGAAAGAGTGCATCACACGGCTATTGCGATCAAACGCATTTCTTGGAAAATGTCTTTTCAAGTCAAATGAGCTTAGCTGTTGCTACGAAGAAAGCGCCACTGCATCCACCTGACAGAAAACCTCAAGGAAGATAAAAAAACTCTTGAGTATTTTTTTCAACAAAAGGTAATGTCACTACTCCAGTTGATTTTTAATGATGCACCGCCTTGTTTGTCATATATGTGATAGATGAGCCTTGGTCCTATACTTCCTGGCTTTGTTTTAAATCTGATGAGACGTAGTAAAAATCGACGGAGCTGCGCTATAAAAATAACGACCAGACGTATAATTTTCTAGTAGTTTGAGCAGGAAGAATATTAATTGTTTGCCACAGAGAGGTGTGCTTTGGGTCTGTCCTCTGCTTCTTCCTGTTCTAACTATCCCTTCTCTTTCTTTGCATCCTCAGCAGGGAAGGAAGGGGTCCTTCTGCTCTTTGACCTGGTTCCCAACTTCCTCCCACATCATTGTCACCAATAATCCCTGGCTGCGATTGGTCCTCACCATGACGACCACTGCTCTCATATTGGTGATGGCCGTCTTCAATATGGTGAGAAGCCGCAGGTTAAGATGTTGTAGATGTGTTTGGTCGCCTGATGTATTAGGTGATTGTGGAACAGTCTAAGTCACTGCATGTCCTAACAGTAGCTGCAATAGTACATTGGAAATAATATAATCTTTGATTATTTAATTTGATTTAAGTCATACTGAGGAGAAAAGTACTACCATTAACGTAATGCTGCTAGAGCCAAGGCACCTTTAAAATGACATTTCAACAGTAAAACATTCCTGCAAGTTATATTTTAATAAATCACTTAAACAGAGTGCTGTTATGCAAAAAAAGAAAACACACTGAATTATAGTTAATTGTTTAATATTTATAATTTATATAAAGATCCGCTTGACTGTATTTCATAGCTATAGTCTGATTATAACACCAAATGTAACACTTTCAATGATGTCCATAACTGCATAATGCAGTACTTAAGCAATATGCAATATAGAAGTTGCTATAAGCCTTCATAATACATATCATTGTTTTATAAGATGGCTGTACTTTGTAAGGTTGAGTAGCAGTAGTGTTTATAATTTATGGAAGATTTAACATGAAACGTAAAGTCTGCCATGGTAAGCCTACAGTTGTGCTTCATCAGCATTATTTATGGTCACATTACTGCTTGTCAAATTTCTTTTAAAGTTACATTATTGTCATGCGACAGAGAAAAAAAAACTGTATCAAAAGTGCAATTAATCCCCACAGCTCATGTGGTGTAGTTGTTCAAATTTGACTCACAAAAAAAGACTTAGAACATTTAACCTGTGCATCTCTGAACCATTCGATAAGAAGAACAGCTAATTGACACAGGCTACAAAACACCAGAAAATGTTTAACGTGTTTATATTTGAATCCCACATTTTTTTGATTATCTACCGTGGTCGCAGATTATTGTGACTATCCTTTTATTTATTGCTATAGGTGCTAGAGGTATTGCACCTGGTGATGCACACAGGAGGAACGCTTGTTTAAAAATGATCAGCTAAGTATCAGAATCAAAAATCTGTTTATTGCCAAGTAGGTTTTCACATACAAGAAATGTGTCTTGGTATTTAGGTGCATAACGCCCACAATAAACATAGTAAGAGAAAAAGACAAAACAAGTACTGCAAAAGAAGTTTCAGAAACAAATGGATGTGTAAAATGAAAAGCGCTGTACATGTTTAAAACGAAGAGGATGGACTGTGCAAAACAATGATTTAACAATGTGCAATTGTTCGTAGTATGAAGAATATGTGTAATTGTCTCATTTAAACAAAAAAAAGAAAAGAACCAGGGACATGTACTGAATAGAGATATTTAAATTCAGTGACCTGAAGACTTATGTTCTCTTCTAACTCAACCCTGTGAAGGTTAAAATGATAGAGGCTTTATAGGAAGTGTTGCTACACTCAGCTATATCCAGCTCTGCTGATCTCTCCAAATTATGAAAACATAATTTCACAGTTTTTTAGCCAGAGACTGGTTAATTTAGTAACTTGTCGTCAGGGCAAATTTTCACTCAGCAAACGGAATGTAAATCAGTTCTGGCTGCTGAGACAGTTAAGCGATGGGTCAAACGTTTTGCCCTCCATCCTTTCTGTTTTGTTTGTTAGTTCTTTGTGGAGGATCCGGGAGGATCCGGGGAAGACGAACTGACAACTACTCCACCTGAAGTCCTGATAACTACTCCACCTGTGAATCTAACTAATGCCAGCCTGTTGGACTACACGGAAGAAAACACAGGAGAAAACAAGTTTTATCTGCCAGTAAGTACAACAGAGAGAGGTCAACAGCATGAGCTGGGAAGAAGATAAATATTACTGACCACCAGAATTCAAAAAGCAGCTTTAATGTCTGTCCAGTTATCTAAAATATTTATATAAAACTGCAAAACTGATACATGTGCTTATACTAATTCTTCACAGCACATACTGTAATACATTTTCTTCTTTAATTGTGAATAGACGCATTTTGCTCATGTGAACACAGAACCATGTGGTCAGCTGTGTCTCTTTACCATGAAAAGAAAATAATTCTAAGAGACGGCCCTGCTTTTTCCCCCCAGTTTTACAAGGAAACTTTTGTGCAGCTGTTTCAAATCTCTTAAGTTTTCACACCAAGCAAGGAAAAAAAGGCATCGTATTGGAGAATTCTTAAAGCTCAAAGCTTTCATTCATTGTCCTGTTTACTCTTAATGGGCACAGTCGAGGCTTACAGAATTACCATTAGTTCTTTCTTTGGTATTACATAAACAAAATGTGTGTTGGATAAGAATAATGACACATTCTTATGTCAGTATGCAAACTCTGGTTCTGTTCTTGCTTCCTAACCACACAGTATGTTGGCTGAGCAGCACATTTACTGAGAACACTGAACAAATAAAGCTACGTTTTGTTTTTTTCTTCTTTAGCTTGATACATGCGTCGTGCGTGACACAAGTCTTCATGACGAGGTCGCATACCAGGGTTATCTAGTGCCGAGGCCGCGCGGTGCTTCAGCTCTAGAGAAAAGGTGTTTGGTCGCCATGTTCTCTTCCTCTCTTTCTGTCTCCAGTACTTCATCTACTGCTGTATACTGGGCCTGGTGTCGTGCTCGGTGTTCCTGAGGATCAACTATGAGCTGAAGATGGTGGTGATGCTGGTTGCCGTGGTGATCTACAACATCATCATCCTCCAGACACATGCCTCCCTGCTGGATGGATTTAGCGAAGCGCTGTACCCCACAGTTACGCTGGAAAGGTACCTGCAAACACTCCCTCTCTCTCTCGCTCTCTCTCTCTCTTCTCTGCTTTAGGCAGTAATGAAACAATTATTAGGCCCACTTAAGGTCAATGCTATCTGCTTGAAACACCACCCCCGACCCTGCCGCCTGCACGCATCAGGTGAGCAGAGCCTATTAAAATGAC
>NC_060154.1:15091226-15110684 GCF_021292245.1 Micropterus dolomieu | reverse complement strand
ACTGTTATATTGACAAGATGGCTAAACATTTTGACTTGCTTGTTCATAAACAAGACACAAGGACTTGTTGTTCTGATGGCACTGACAAGTTCAATGACATAAAGATTTGCTTTTGAGAGATAGACTAAGGATTTTGAGCAAGTTATGGGCTTTTGCAGGTAAACCACTGTGTTGTGCCGTTTGTACTACCTGTTTTGAGAAATGCACTTACTGTTTTGCAAATGTTAAGGATGATTCGAGAAATGCACCAAAGTGACTGAGAAAAACTGTAACATCGTGAGACGCCTATTTGACAGTTGAGACAGTAAGGAACACTTATATTACCACATAACAAAAAAAGACACAATATATCTGTTGAGGGTTGACAGGATTATTGATCGGAATTAATGACTCAGCAATTATTTCAAAATGTGATGAGGTTCCTGTCCTGCAGTTCATGTTTTTTCTCTGTGGTCTGTGGTCTCTGATTTGAAACTGCAGAACTTATTTAAATTGATCGAAAATACAATATAATACAATCCAGTTGGATAACACCACAACCTTCATTCTTAGAAATGACCAGAGAGTTGAATAAACACCTCAGGGGCACAGTCAACAAAAATGTATCATTATAAAGCCTCAGTATGCTTTAAACAAAGTGCTTGTTGGATTGTCTAACATGGACAGAAGTAAACCAATAACTGTCCAAGTTTCTGTGGTTAATTTATACCCATTTATTCACGTTGACCTTCTCTTTTCGTGGACCATACTATACACTCTATAATAACATCACCTGACTTTCACCTCTGTCGCTCAGAATTACGACAGCAACTAGAGGGCTTGGACACTTGAACAAAGTCATTTTAGGGCACTGACTGAAATCAATGATGCTGTTTTTCTTCTTTAGAGGACAGTCTCTATGATTCCAGCCCCTCTTTGTGACAGGAGGGATGATACCCCGCATTTGAGCATGGGCATATGGAACAGCTATAAACACTTTTTCCTTTACACGTAGACGGACAACTACGCAGCTGTGAATTTCTGGTATTTTGTCCACCCCATTGTACTCCACAAGAAAAGCATGGGAGTGTGTAATTCCTACTGGAATAAATGACAGAACTGACCCTTAATTAAAATGCTTAAGATCAAAGCTTAGTACAATATTAATAAGAGTCTCTGTCATTAATTAAAATGCTTCAGACAGATAACTGAAATAGAGTTAGCTTATTGGATGGATGAGGTTTAGAAAATGAGGTGATTGGGTTCTCTTTCACTTTAGTTGGCCTGAAATACATTTTGGGATTTCATAAGGAAACTTCCTTCTCTGGTTTCCTGAGGTTTATGTGTTTATATTCACCTTCATACTTTCCAGTTGTCCTACAATCAGTCTTTGTATCTTGATGAGTGTACCCAAGTTATTTACGAAACTACTGGTTTACAGCACCCGTAATTCATGCATGAATCTGAAGGATACTGTTACATTCAGCCAAAACACAGCAATCAAGCCAGGAGCCAGATGCCAGATTGTGTCTGAGGACCACCATTATGTGGATATTGCTTTTTTTATAGCAGTGAAATCGAGCAACACTGAAAGAAAAATAAGATTTAAGGGCATGTGTGACAGAGGTGATGTACTTTGTCTTGTACAGCACTGGAATGTATACTTTGTTACACAGTCTAAATTAATATTTTATATATTGACAGATAGAAGTATTCAGCAGAACAGTGACAGCGGCCATGGCTCAGCAGACATGAGTTTCTTCAATTTCTGCGAAATGAAAGAATTAAAAATACCACTGCCCACACTGTTTGATTGGCAGATTATCTGTGGAACATGCAGTGTAGAAACAGAAATGAGTTCTTTGCATCAAAGACGTGGTCAATATCTATCATCACCTATTTTATTCTGCCATAATTATCTCTCCGCATTCAGCCACTCCCATAAACACCGAGTGTTTGCATTTTTATTTTCTTTATTTAACCATTTTTTCTTATTTTACATGACCTAGCAAGAGGAAGACATCCTCTTGAAGGGAGGGACACACAGGGATAGAGGTGTATGAAAAATAAGAAAAACAGGATTGATGACATATAACATATGAAAAAAAAGTGCTATACACACAGTACAAACACCACCTGGCCGAACAGGTAAGGCAATGCAATGATAAAAGAACCAAGTTTTCCAGTTGAAAACAGGGCAGCAAAGGCAACATATGATTATATAGGACCATGGTGGAAGCAGTATGGAACACAATTTAAAATGTTATGAGTGAATTATGAAGACAAAGAGGCCAAAATAATTAAATATAATTAAAAATTTTTAAATAAAAATTAAAACACTGCAGACATCTGAAAAAGGTCTACAAGAGATTTCCTGAAAGCAGATACAGAGATGGAAGTGTCTAGTTTTAAAATCCTTTGAAGGTCATTCCAGTCCAAGGCTGCAGCATGTTGGAATGAGGAGAGACCAAGGGCCGAGTTTGCCTTACACCCTTCTCCTCCTTTTTCCCTGGAGACAGTAGTTTACAGTTTATCATTGTCAGATTGCAGCTGCAGAGCTCAATTCATATAAAATAATCACATCATAAATTGAATTCCTTTTTAGTTCAAAGAGACGATGCAGTGTCCTGATACAAGAGAAGGAGTGCAGGAGCTTTTCACAGCTGAACAAAAATAATTGTGCACCACATGCACAGCACTTTGTGCACCTCTCAGAGCTGCATTACTGCTGGGGAAAAGTAATAAATCAAAGAGAGGACAGCCTGAAACTCTACTGGCTTGCAATGTCATGTTGCAAACAAAAGACAATCCTTTGGTGGAGGAGTATTGATTTATTGTATTCACCTCACAAAAAAGCTTATTTCCTAGTGCACTCCTGATTTGGCTGCATTCTTTCCATTTGTGAGGGAGTAGGTGAAGCATACATCAGGATACAGTGAGATACCTTTACAGTCCTGAAGGATTATAAATGTACTGAAGATTTCTAGCCATTATCCTGTTTACAGTAGTTGATGTAGTCAGTGCAAATGGCTAAAGCACTCAGGACATGCAGCTCAAGGTTATATAGGGCAGGCTATACTACACTGTGTTTTCTGTATACTCTCTGAAGGAATATTGGGTTTTGTTAAGATGTCTAAACAATAAGCTGTGTAAATTTCTAATTTTTCTGATGATTCTTGCTAAATGAGTCCAAAAGGTTAAAGAAAAAGTTTATCCAAAACACCCCCATCTTAAGGTTTACTGAATGGCAAAATAAACTGGTGATCCTTCTCATTTCCCTGACATTTATAGCTACCCAGATATCTCCCTCCATATTTGTCGCATTCAGCCACTCCCATAAACACTGAGTGTTTGAAAGAAATTCCACCACTATCAGCACTTGCTGTTAAGTCTATGGGTTTTCAAAGAAACACAGCAAACTGTGGCCATCTCATCAAAATTTCACAGCAATGTAGCCAGGATAAAACTACTAAATTGTTTAATTTCAATCAACCATAAGACTTTTCTCAGCTAGTGTACAACATTACTTGGTGAAATAACCTCTAAGCCAAATACTCAATATGCATTTCTGGATGATCAGAAGGCTTGGAATCCATTAGCTAGATGTGATAGTGAAATAGATGAGAAAGCATTTTTAGTCTGCAATAACTGCTTGGATGATGGACCCAAATGGCACTGAGCCATCTTAGCTGCCACAGTCTCCATGGAGTCTCCGCTGCCTCTAAACCATCTGGATCTGCCATAATTATCTCTGTAGAAAGTACAGATTCCTCATGAGTGGGGTACAGATGATGGACTGATGTAAGAACCAGGAGAAATAACACATTCTTATGTCTCCTGATTTCAACTCATGCTGGCATAATTAGTGTCTCATTTTTTAGACAAGTTCTCTTTTAAAAGTTATATTTCTCATGTTTTCTTTAGCCATCCTAGCGCCATGCCACTAGGGACGGCAATGTTGGTCTGTCTGATGGCTCAGCGTGTCCAGACTGAAATATCTCAGCAACTATTGGATGGATTGCTGTGGCATTTGGTACACACATTCACTGTCCCCAGAGGATGAAACTAAAATCTGAAAGGTCAGATTTAGTTGCTTATTCATTACTTACAAACAAATCTTTGCAAAATGACATTCCCACCAACCCTCAGCTGTGCTTTGTGTGTAGTGCTTATTAGCAAAATGCTAGCATGCTAGCACACTAAACTAAGATGGCACATCAACATGCTAGCATGTGAGCATTTAGCTCAAAGCAACACTGTGCCTATGTACAGCCTCTCAGAGCTGTATGAGTCTTGTTTTTATTTATTCCATTGTGAATATGTCTCCTTTTTCTGTCTCCTGGTGTGACTGGCTTTTTAATTCAGCTATAACCAAAAGATCAGAGAGGGCTGGCAAAGGTTGCACTCTACCAAGATACCAAGAGCCTTTTGATTTTGCTACTTTTTCATGTCTGACATACCATAAAAGGAAAGGACAATTCCCTCACTTCTCTTGTCCGCGTGGATGGCTGGATAAGTAAATTCCTTTAATCCCCAGAGCAGGTGAGACATTCAGAGAATATAGAGAAATGGAGTAGAAAAGCCCCTGTCACAGTCTACCATGTTGTCAGGTCAAAGGCCCTTTGAGAAGTCCAGGCCACTGAAGTGCCCTGCAGCTTGTTATCGCTTCATGCTCAGTGTGGGCTGGTGGTCAATGAGTGAAGCCAAAGAGCCAAGAAGCTGTCAGTGAGGGTCAGCCATGACACCAACTAGACACATAAGTCATTCCTGTGGTTCAGCTCTAAGGCAGAGTTTTAAGCTAGTGTCACACACACTGGATACAGCATTTACAGTATTTCCTCTTATCCCTCTTGATTTAAAAACTGAATCAACAACCACAGCTTAAGTAACCTTTGAGCAAGACTCATAACTCATAAATGTGTTACAACCCATGTGACTCTCCAGGGGAAGGAGGGAGGAACACATGTCTACTTAACTTGGATGTCCAGAAACTAATTCAGTTTCTTTAAGTGTAGGCCTTAGGCTTTTTATTTTTTTTGCTCTGGTGATACATCTGTACAATAGTGAAGAATGAAATAAACATAAACACATGTAGAAGGTTAAAGTGAAAGTAGTGAAAAGGAAACCTACCATATTATTAATAATATATATTATATTATTATATTCTGTGTTATTAATCCCCCAGGTGGGAACGTGAGTGTGACAATATAGTACATATAGGACAAGCAACAGGTAAGACAAAAGTAAAAGATATGCACATCTCAAGGCAATACATATAAGGGCATCATAATGACCATAATAAATAGCACAAACATCAATGTTACTGTATTAGTACATGGTAATGTTTAAATTGGGCATCAACACCAACATTTTCATGGACAACAACATTACCACAATCCTCAGTACAACCACTGTCTTATTCATCAGCATCAGACATCTGATCGTCAGCCATAATGTTCATGAAAAAACTTCACCACAGCAGGCACCAAGGACTTCCAAAATCTCTCTGAAGAGCACCTGGGCATAACAAACCTGCTGCTAAAAGAGTTCTTCAGCTCTCTAAAAACATTGTGCATTGGATGATCCTCATTTTGCATAACTCTCTTGAGCTTTCTACCCATTCTAATTTACTCTGACTAAGCCCCAAACAAGACACAGATGGTGCCACTTTTACCTATAGTGTGTTAAACAGAAGTAAAACAACGATGTGTAAAGCAGTGCAGGTACTTCTATCCAAAAACTGACAATTTTTTTTATTAACTCAGAAGGGCTAAATAGTCAGGGTTAGGACCTTGGACAGTTCCCTCTCCACTGACAGCAGCAGGGCAAAGTGAATAAGTGAAAAGTCCTGTGATATTGGTAAAAAAAAATATGTCAAATCAATTCCATACAGATATTCAGTAAATCCAACTTAATTCTGGCCATAAGAACATTTGAATAATTGTTTAATATATTTTAATCAAAGGTTTAGTACTTTAAATGTATTTGGTTTATTTAATATTACATGACATTACATGGATTATTTTACGGTGCATTTTCTGTTTGTGGTCCTCAGCATTTGGGATTGTTAAGCTCAGATGTTTAACTTGGCCTTCATCGACTAATTAATTCCCCACGCTTCCCACAGAATTTCAAAAGATTTCTCATCCCAAGACGAAAATGTCAGACGCTGTCCTTTACAAGTGAAATAACTCTAATAAAGGTAATTATACAGCTCACATTTTCCCAGAACTAGAAGCACTATACTTTTTTGCTTCTATAGTCTCTTCTCTTTTATCATTTCATCACATTGTCTTTTGAACACAGTTTTCCTGTGGTCCACCTCCACAAGCATTACCTTATGTTGCTACTTAATTAACAACACACTTTGTTGGTGATTTCACAAAAACATGTTATGAAAAACATGTAGTACCAACATTCACTCACATTACAAAAGCAAAATTGTTTTTTATACTTTGTCAAACTGAACAAATAATATAATGATTGAATGTTTTTCACAAAAATAATCATCATGTCTCAGTCTACTGAGAAAATGACTTAGACTTAGATCTTTATTGAGTGAACCTGCAGAAAAACTAGGCAGACATATAGTGGCAAAATGTAATGTAAAGATGCTGTGATAGGTTATTTCGCTTATTGCCTGGATTTGGAAGGAATTCAGTGTTTTGCACTGGGAGCTCACTTCAAGAGGGCAGAGGTTTGCCAGCACGAGAGCTTGAACCCCGCTGCTCTTGTTGGAGGATTGTTGAACTACTTTCCTCCCCACCCTGCTGTCATGGAAGAATGCTGGCAATTGTTCAAGCAATGAATTACTACTGTGCACAGCTTGTCCCCTCCTGACAGCACACTGAAGCCAGTTTGAAATGTGGAAAGAAAATTCAGAAATGTTCTCTGAACCTGAACTTAAGAACGACAGCCTTGAGGAAGAATAATACGAAAAAACAGGCTGTCTAAATCGAAATGTAACAAGATAGTCCAATGCTTGTCACAGTGCAGATGGACAGTGACAGGTCAGAGAAAACAAGCTGTATAAACATGATTACTCATCAGTCATGCAACATATCAGCTTTCAGGGGAGCAAATGGCTTGTTATCAATTTCATCATGCTGAACAACAAAAACAAAAGCTGTTATCTCTGCTTTTGGTTTTAACCTTTGCACAGGGGAAGAGACTACCTGTTATTTAAAACATCAATTCAAGTTCCACTGCTCCCCACTTCCCACCTGGATTGGGTTGTGCCAACTATTCGTAAAACCATCACTAAGTTTGTGTTGGAAGTCCTTCGTAAGTTCTTAGTAAGTACTAGCTCATTTTAAACTAGTGATTTACTGAACTGGATTGCATCATCATTTTCATGTTACTTATATTTGCACTGTGAATGTCTGTACATTTGATGACAAACCATCAGATATTTGAGATATTTCAGTCTGGAAAGTGGTGGATCAACCAACTGTAAATGTAGGTATGACTTTGTTTTATTTATATATGTACACATGGATAAAGTATGTGTAGGAGTATGTTTCAGAGTTAGAAGCATTTATGCAGTTTAGAGTGATTGGGAAATGTCTGCTTATGCTAACCTAACCAATGTTATTTGGTCATTTAGTCTAATGTTACTGGCATATCCTTGAAAATATGAGCTATGGAGTGTTTTTTATAGCTATTTTTGTGAATTGTAATTTAAAATCTTTCCAGAGCCTTTTTTGATCAAGTGTCAGGTCAGACCATATTCTCTGACTGATTTTATCCTTTAATCTTGATCAAGATTAAGCTTACATGTGCATTGTCAGTTAGTTCAGTCAGCTATGCAACAGTTGCGCGTGCAGCAGTTACTGGGGTGTTAAAAAATTTAAAGAACTTATTTGTGTGGTGATGTGTATTCTCCACTTAATAATCATTTAACATTTTAATGAGGCAACACAGCTGGTGCAACCAATCTTGGTCCAGCACCTTTGACAAAAACACTGAATATCTGTTGTGGCGGATTTGTGAGGGGAGGAATAAAGAGAATTTCTGTTCCAGGGATCAGCATAGGATCATATAATCATTATTTTTCCATGAGACACTTTGTGCAGACGTTGTATGTCCTTTCTCAGAAAAAGCAATACATTTAAACAGCTACACACCAGTCCAAGCTGTCCAGAACAAGTTGGCTTCAGTCTGACAAAGAATTCCTGAATAGCAGTGAGGAAATGTTACTCATTCACTATTCAAGCTAGCGTGGGAATTAAAATCATTAATCATCCTTTAGCAAACACACTTCTCAAACCTTTGAGGTAGATGTGTGGGACTGGTTAAAACAATCAACTGTTGAATCTTTGTATTTTATACTGAGTCACGGAAGAATTTTTATCTCTCTGGGCACATGGTTCAGTAAAGTAATCAAACAATTTTACTGCCTTGCATCAATCAGTCCAAACCTTTCATGCAAAAATGTCTGCATGCCACTTATGCCCCGATGTCACAAAGTGACTAGCTTCTTTCTAATTGCCTCACAGTGGGCAAAGTCATGGTCCACAGTCAGCAGGACCCTGGCTCAAGCTCAATTCTTGTTAGCTAGTCGGTTTGGGTAAACGACTGGAAGTACTTTGTTGTGCTGTGTTTCTATGGAAATCCTCCCAGAGAATTATCTTCTCTGCACACCCAGGATGCTTTTGACAAAAACAGCTGCAATGCTATTTCCTCCTCATTTGCAGCTTGTTCATTTCACAATTGCACTGAATGGATCACTGTGAAAAGCGATTTCTTATCTTCAGATAAAGCTACAGCCAAGATTACTGATATTTCCCAAAGCAGGATAATGTTCCCATTTACTGCAGTATGATAAGCAGTACCATTGAAGTACCATTTACTGACATTCACCTGAATAGTCAGTAATACCATCCTAAGTTTACCTGCCTTTGGCCTTAATGGACTCTGTTTGTACTTTGTTAGACTTGAGCCCTGCGTAGCAACTCCCTGGCAACAAATGTTATGATGACACAGTTCAGCCTTCAGGATGTTAAATACTTTGCAGCTTGTCCAAGCGCACAGGGATGTGTGCTGGATTTTCAGAGGGAATTGGGATTTAATGGCGCAGCTACAGTGATAACTCAGTAAAGCTTGGTTTAGAAACTTTGCACCCAAGTTGTAATAAAAAGGTTTTCCCACATCAAAGTTGACTGCCGGGCAGAACAGAGGGCAGGGTTTTCGATTACAGGGCGTTAGGTATAAGGCTTTTAGTGACTCATGTGTTTCAATAAATCATAAACCAATTACTTTAGAACAGACGGCTGGCTTGGTGCAATGAGGCCATTGGCTTTTGGTCATTGTGTTACCATTAGTGGTGGACCACTGCTGCTCCAGCCTCAGCAATATCATCATGTCAGAGCCCGTCACTGTAGTTGCATGAAAGCTAAAATCAACACTAGGCTAGTCTATACTACATAAATAAATTAATAAATAAATAGGAACAATACACAAATCAGGAATGCCATAATTACAGCTTGTACAATATATTTTAAATAATGGGATTCCTAGTGGCATTTAAACAGAGAAAATATTAGCCTCCACTACGCTGAGAAACATTCTGATTTACACATTGTACACTCATCCATCACTAGCCCAAAACCACAACAATCCAAAATAACCCGTAAAGAATCTTCTCTTCCCTGATTGTCTTTAGTAGTTTACCTTCTATCTCAGTTACAGTAACTCAGTTAAAGGTCTCAAGGTGATGACCCGAGACTGAACTGAATTACAGTGAGCCTATACTGGACCAAATGGAAGCTAATTGCTTGCACGTGTCAGCTAGATAATTGCAGAATGTGCAGTATGGTAAAAGACTGCTTTAATTGGTGAATCTGGATTGGATCACCTCCAATGGAAATGAAATGTCCATGATAGACTACATGAGGGTTGCATTGATATGTGACTATGGTTATTTGTTTGTGAGTACAGGCTCCCTAAAACACTCCCTAGAGTTTTGTTTTATACCATTTACAAAGCCGTTCAGACTCCATCTAGCTCTGCTCCCAACCATTCTCCCTGAGACTGTAATAAATTCCTTTAATTTTCTACCAAAAAATGCTTGTGGGATGAAATAATCTGCCTGCACATGGCCTGCCTTTCCTTTAACGTAATTAAAATGTGTTTGCATTATGAACTGCTTTTCCTGTTGCTTAGATATTTTCCCCACAAAACAACTTCAAGAGGTCATACCCTTATGGATTTCAGTGTGGTAAAACAATTAAACATGAAAACTTCCGGGGCGGGGGGTGAATACTTTTTACATGCACTGTAATTGTAAAATTAATATCTTTGGGTTTTGGACTGTTGGTCGTAAAAACAAGACACACTGGATGGCATTACCTTTGACATTTTATAGATCAAACAATCAATTGGTTAACAGACAAATTAGTCAGCAGATTAATCAATAATAAAAATAATATAATATAAAATACAATATAAAACACAATATTTTTTGTTATTTGTTTAGTTAGTTTATTAGTATTCTTAGTATGTTTATATTATATTCGTCATATATTTATTTTTTTATTATTCATTTTCAGGGGCGGAGCTCGACTCTCAGCACAGAGGGGGCGGGTCTTCATCAGGGGGGCCCACCTGCCACCAAGTAATTTAAACCAAGTTTACATGACCCTGGACTCACTCTGAAAGTCCACTGCTGCCGGAGCTGATTGTGGCCATTCTAGCAAATGTTTGTGCTCACACCAGAAGGGTTCCTCCCTCAAGTAGCACAGAGCAGATGAACCGGGCAGGAAGTCAGACACAGAAAGGCAGAGAATCCAGTTAATTTTCAAAATAAAAAACTACCTGTAAAGACTTCCGATCGTGTATCAACAATAAACACAATTAAATCAGACAAAAATAAATAATTAAACTATGTAGCCTACTTAGAAGCAAAAAAAGCAACCACTGATCACCAAATCAATAATATCTAAACATGTCAACAAAATGCTCTCTATGGTAGTTGCTAGGTGCACCCGTCAAGACGAGGAACGAAAGTGGGCCACAGAGAGCTGTGAAGAATGTAGTAGAAGCACAAAAAGTGCATACTGAAAACAAGTCATTAACGTGGGGCAGGCTGCACCCTCCACATCTGAAATACTTTTTAGAGGCTTCCAGTGGAAGTTGACGCATTAACTAAACCGCAGCACACACGCAGCCTGGATGACTCCGGGGTGCTACAGTAGCCTATGTCTGTCCCTCAGAATTCCCATGATGCATTTTGGTGAAGAGAGTTTTGTTAAAATTTGTTAATAGGTTTGCTGTTTGTTTTAAATACACATTACATTATGATTTATGTTTATTAAAATGCGTCCTTATAATATAGTATTTTTTGTTTGTAATTGTCATTCTTGTGGTGTTTTACCAGTGAAACCACAAGCGAAGGGACTGTTTCATTTGATAAGAACTGATGAATTGTTCCACTAGAGCAGAGTTATATGCAGCAGTTGTCTGTGTCTATAGGCAACTTAGCCAAACTTCACAGTTGTGTAGGTGGCCCTCCATCTAGCTGGGCCTATGCTACCTCTGCTGATGCTCATTTTCTATTCCCTACATATCTGCTGTTATGAAACTGAAATTTCCCCTTGGGAATACATAAAGAGCTACCTACTGAATTGCTAATCACATAATTACAAGTGTATGCTAAGTACTGTGGATACTGTTTACATGGTATGGGTGCATGGTGTATTGAGTAGTAGTAGTATGTATGTATTCAATTAAACATTCTTATGGGTTGCAGAGTAGAAGAAATGGAAAAATTGAGAGAAACTTTAGCTCCCATCGGGGAGTTGGTATTCACTTGAATGCTGTTTCTATAATTTAAATTGAAGGCCGAAGGCTGAATCTTTTCCAAATGATGCATGAAGCTTTTCTGCTGTAATAAATGAGAACAAAGACCTCTCTAGAGGTGGGTGGCTAGGTTGCATTTCTTTCAACTAAATGCTTAGCTTCATTCTGTTCCCTTTACCTCCTCTCTTACCAGTTGCATTACATACATTCCTCCTTCTTCATTTAAGATTCCTTGTTAGATTAATTGCATACTGGTTATTTAATTCAGGCTTAAAAGGGAGCTTGACCGATTTCATAAAATCTATTTCCAGATCCTGTGAAGTACAACTGCATATGTGAATAAAGTTGTAGAAAACCTGAAATCTGATCAATCAGCAACTACAATACTACAAATTTGAATGTCAACAGGCTAACATATTGATAAAGATGTTAAAATGGTCAGAGAACATGTTTTCAAAAATATTTAGTGTATTTTATTTTTCTGTTTCTTGGGTGCCATTCTATTCTTAAATTGATCATGGATAAGAATAAAACTGCTTTATTGCTTGTCATTGTTAGACGATTAGTGGAATAGGCCAATTTGACTAAATTATAATTATTATTATTTTCCAACACTGCCTTAAACCTCTTGGACATGGAGTTCACCAGAGCTTCACAGGTTGCCACTGGAGTCCTCTTCCGCTCCTTCATGATGACATAACTGGAGAATAATGGTGGCCACACAAAATATTTTGGGGCCAATTTGGACATTTCCACTTAGGGGTGTACTCACTTTTGTTGTCAGCGGTCAGAAATTAATGGCTGTGTGATGTGTTATTTTGAGGAGACAGCAAATTTACACAATATACAAGCTGTACACTCACTACTTTACATTGTAGCAAAGTGTCATTTCTTCAGTGTTGTCACATGAAAATATATAATATTTACAAAAATGTGAAGGGTGTACTCACTTTTGTGAGAGACTTTATTTTATTTTAGTCTACATTTTTGTATATAATTTATATCCACAATATATCAGTCATCAAATGTTATTCCCTAATACTAAAGTCAAACTATAATAAAACTATGTCTGAATTCACTCTAACCAGTACTACATATGCTTGCTTACTACATATGGCTCCCACTCTCAGTTAACTGTATACTGTAGTAATTTAAACCCCATATTGAGGTTTATAACTGCTCAGTTAAAGTTGTGCTTGGCCAACACATGCTGCATCAATCCCGACTCTGACTGTAAATGTTGTGGTAATTAGTGCTTTTTCACCCATAAAAAAGCACTGCCCCAACAACAGATGGAGTTACGGCAGCACGGGGAAGTTAAAGCTCCTGTTTAAACAAATTAGCTAAAGGCAAACCTTGAATATTTTACTGTTCGCTGCACAGACGTACACATTCATATCAATGTTCTTGAGTCTGAGCTGGTTTGCGGTGTTTACCAGATGGCAGCAATCAGTCAAGGCAGGACCAGATGAATGCAGCTGGAGTTGTATTGGCTTAACTGATGGGGATAATGGGTGCTTTTGGCTCAGTAAAAGGTCCCTGCTAATATTGCAGTTATTTATAGAGCTGATCAACTGCAAGTCAATGAGCAAACATGTTTTTATACAGTATTGCTATTGATCTTAACAGTGTGCATTACAGCTGTTTGAACTGTTTACACTGGCTATGGTTTAGTTTTTCATGTGTCTTTAGCCTGGCCTTGGACACCTGCACACATTTCGGTTCTTCGGAAATAAATGTGTTTTGGATGAATGCACCTCTATTGAAAATTTCATAAAAAAACATTTTTATGAATCATTTCTGAAATAAAAATGTATAAAAGAAGTATAGGGTATAAAAGTATAAAACTTCCTTTATTGTCATGTGAAAATTATACATATTTCTGACAATCTTCAAAATTCTAGTTGTTCCATTATTCACCACAACTTGATAAAACCATAATTAAAATTTAGGATTGTGTAATGCTGTTTTGTTTTTAGTTCTTTTATAGTAGAATTCACTTACCACAATCAACTGATATCAACTGTGTATAATACATATACTAGCCCTGTAATGGACTGGCGACCTATCCATGGTGGATCCCGCCTTTCGCCTAATGTCAGCTGGGATTGGCTCCAGCCCCCCCATGACCCTGCAAAAGTGGGATAAATAAATTTAAATGCAACATGTATTGGCCTTGCATGTTGCATGTACTGAGAAATGGTCAGTTTATGACTCTACACATAACCCACTGTTGACAGTATAGCATGTTTGTATGATGACTGATGGTGACTACACTGGCTTCTTGTGGCTTTTGAGTCATTGTTTTTATGGGGGGCGGTACGGTGGTCCAGTGGATAGCACTATGGCCTCACAGCAAGAAGGTTGTGGGTTCAAACCCTGTGGGTTCTCTCTGGGTGCTCTGGCTTCCTCCCACCGTCCAAAGACATGTGGACTAGGTTGATTGGTGACCCTAGATTGTCCTTAGGTGTGAGTGTGACTGGTTGTATGTCTGTGGCCCTAGGATGGATTGGTGGCTTTCGCCCGACATTCGCCCGGGATTGGCTTCAGCCCCTGTGACCCTGTACACAGGATGGTTCAGAGGTCACAAGTACCAGTGTCAGTGTTGACAGAAAAGACTAACAGGTAATGAAATACTGCCAGAGGAAGCAAATAGATTTGTTTTAGATTTAATTAAATTTTGTATACAAAATAGCCTCATTGAGATTAAGAAGATCTTTTTCAAGTGAAACCTGACAAGTCACACCAATTAAAACAGAAAGAAGGAAGGAAATATAAGAGACTCTGACTCAAATGTAACAATGTAAAGGAAGCAATAAATGGAGAAGAGGAAAAAAAACTCCATTATGCATTTTTTTCAGTTGATAGGAAGAGCTCTAAGCTTTATCATATTAGCTTTTATTCAGGGCTTCAATCTGATAAAAGTAACCCACTTTACCCATTATGTCACAAATAACTGAAACAATTTATTTCAAAGAGAAATAGAGCAGTGTGAGATCTACTCTCTGGAATGCTGCTACAGTAATATTGCATAACAGTGTTTAAGTAATTCTTTGATGGTAATAAGTTTAATAGGACCAAGAGTCTACAGCCACACAAGCAGCATGGTGAGGCTTTGCTTAGCTAAATAAAAATGCCAGCATGTTCACAGTGATAGTGTTTACATGCTGATGCTAAGCAGGTGTATAGTTTAACATGTTCACCATCTTAGCTTAATGTGTTAGCATGCTAAAATGTGCTTGCAGTAAACACAGAGTTCGGGTGAGGCTAATGAGAATGTCATTAGCTTTGCAGGTATTTCGTCATAAAGTAAAGTTTTAGCCAAATTAAAAACCTGATGGAGATTACATGTCCAGTATTTACTCTCCTTTCAGATCTCTTTTGGTCTAGAGTGGGTTTATCAGAACTTTTTGTAAGAACATTCACAGCTGCATAATGCGTCTGGAAGCAGAGCTGATAGGAGCGGTGACGAGTACAACAAGACAATAAAGTTGTGCGCCATAAAACCGAAAAAATGAGCTGAAAGACAATATAAGGCTATGTAGAGGTGAAGGGAGCTGCAGAATTGGGGGATCATTCTCTGTGTATTCGTCACTATGAGAGAGACCTTTACATTATATACAGTCATTTGATTCAGTGTTAAAATAAGAACATAGATTATCGCAGTTTTAAAGATGCAGTTTTCAATATGGTCATCATTCGATCAATCAGTTCCCTAGACTTAGCTAGTAACCAAATTCAACCCACATGCAGGTGTAGAAAATAGACACGTGAGGCACGTTAGCAGCAACACGGAACAAAACATTAGTCATCATCATCAGTCGATTCATGTATAAACAGCTAGGCATAAAAAGGTACCAAGATGTTTGATTTTCATCCTACACCAGAGTCTGTCTGTGCTCCAGGGTAAATTCGGCTGTGTAACTTCGGCCAAGCCGTGAGTAATTGGACATCATAGAGAAGCCAGGAAGTCAAAGGTGCTGTCTGTCTTCAGATTTCTTTATATCATGCACATCACAGTGTGAATATTTTTCATCAGGCTCTTCATCAGTCAAATTCAAAGGGAACTCTAAATAAATCACCTCACCTTTTAATCCACACCAGTGGTTAGAAGAGCATCTTTAGTGCCGCTATATTCCCTGCACATCAAATGTTCATCAAGCAGCAGCGCAGCATTAACACTTACCTGTGAAACACCAGAGCAGGTTGTAAATCAGAAGGCTATAGAATGCGGGAAATAGTTTAAACTGTCCATCAGATGCCAAAAGGGGTGTCTTTTAAATGTCTTGTTTTGTCCAGCAAACATTGCAAAACACAGACATTCAGATGTGTATATATATATGTATATATATATTTTTGTCCTCATGCCACCTGCCTGCAACCTGCTAACTAACAGCAAATTTAGTTCACATGATTCACCTTTAACAGGTACGACAAGGTTTTTCTAGGAATAACAACAGTATTTATTTACTGCAATATGTTGCATCCACTCTTGGCTCCTAAACCTTTTAATACAGATGAAATTAGATATGACTCTCAAAGCACATTGCATTATTTCACATGGGAAAGGTCACTAAAAGAGAAAACAAGTTGCTAGAAGGCCAAATATAAATCAGATTTATTGTACGTTTTGATTTGAAGTTTCAGGCTTCTGCTAAAGTGAGTCCTTAACAAGAATTTATGACACAATTTCGACTTATTGCACCCTGCGTTTTACGAAAGTATTACTATATAAAGAGTATTATATTGACCTATAACAGAAAGAAAAAAACAAAAAGCAGGATGAGTCTGCAATTTATTACACTTATATACTGTAGTGAATCATCTATAAATATGCTTCTTCTGGCACATTAAAAACTTTCCTCTCTGCTCCACTTATGCACAGTCTGGGAGAATAAGTGGACCTCTTAATGGCATAGCAAATTGGTGTTGTCAAATGTTGTAAAGATTGCAAAGTCAGCATTAATGGGGTGTGTCTTCCATCTTTTTAAAGTGGCTCTTGTTCATCATTATGCCCACGCAGTAAGGAGCTCTTTGTGTAACTGAAATCGATTGAGAACTTAAAAGAGTCGCAAGGGTAATGTAGAAGAGTATATATATAGTATATTCGTCTTTGCTGATTGTCACAATGCAAATCAACTAATCGCTATCAATTGATTTAATGTCCATCGATCTGAGGAGAAGGGGCCACATTAACGAAATAAATTATAGCATTTTCATTATCTTCATTACAGTAGATTGATAGGTTTTTTCATCCTTGAATATGACTCTAGGACAATGTCACACCAAATAATAATGATTATGATAATTATGGGGCAGCAGTTGCTCAGTAGCTCAATCTAAGGATTAGGCTGGGAACCAGAGGGTCGCCGTTCGAGTCCAGCTCCGACCAGAGTGTGGGCTGGTGCCAGTTTACCTCCTGGGCACTGCCGAAGTTGGCCTTGAGCAAGCCCCTGAACCCCCAACTGCTCGGGGCGCTGTAGTGAGTGGCAGCCGCCTCACTCTGACATCTCTCCATGTGTTGTCCTGTTTGTGCATGTGTGTGTATATTAATAACAAAGTAAAAAAAAAACATTAAATTTCCCCTTGCTGGATTAATAAAGTATATCTTTGTCTTCTAAAGACATGTGTTGTGTCTTGTGACAAAAATATCTCTCAGATAGTCTCATATCAGGCATGCAAGACAGGTTTAAATCAAAAAATGAAAATGGAATATGCTTGTGTTAAATTTCAGAGCCTTTTCATGTAGCCACACACTCTCAAACAAAAAATTCTACGCCATTGCAGATCTGTCTATTCCAGTAAAGGACCGTATAACTCAGATGTTGCCTATAGGTCCAACTATTCAGGTTCATGTTGCTGACTCAATTCTCAGCAGCTCAAGCCAGAGACTGGCAGATTGGCACCTTCCCATCTCTGTCGCAGTTTCCAAAAGTTCCAGTTATATATTAAAGTTTTCAAATTTGAGTCCGAAGCTACACAAGGCAACAGAACAACTCCAGACTAGAACGTCAATATTAGACAAACCCTTTACATTCAATGAAAACATGTTTTTACATCCAATGTCAGTGTTTTTCAAGTCTTTCTCTCTACAATGTCAGCACCTGGTAAAGCGAATGTTGCAAAAATTGCAGGTCTATCAAGAGACATGAACTGCAATCTCCTGCATGGAAGTCAGACACATTCCACACCTCACTGCAAAAAGTGCATAATCTGCAAAAAAACATTCTTAAGGATGTATTATATTTAAAACGTTTGAGCTTCAACTCCCAAAAACAGTGGGAACATCTTGTAAAATTATTAAACTAGACAGAGAAGGCCCATATTTATCCACCTGGTCTACATGATGCTTTGTACCTGAAGGACATTAGAGGCAAAAGATCGAACACAGACAAGTCTTGCTTCCTCTGGACAAAGGGACAGATTCATTGCATGTTTTGTGATGCATACTGCCCCAAACACAGTCTCATTGCAATCAAGATACCCTTTGCAAGAGAGACCTGAGACAGGAGACATATTAACGGAGGCTGATTATGTGTTAACATGGATATACTGAGGTCACGCATTTTGCGGCGGACAGTTTTGTGTGGGAAATTCTCTGCGTCTGAAGAGAGATGCATAAACATCTCAAGATTTTGCACAAGCCGCAAAGAAGGATGTGGTGGGGAAAAGAAACATGCATTAAAAATAAGCTTGTATATAACAAAAAATGTATTATTAGAAAAATTAAGCAATTAGACTGTAATTAAAGAACACAATATCTCATTACTGGAACACAAAGGAATAGTGGACGTATGTTGTGGTGTGTGCTTCAGCCACCACTGACCTGTGCCTATGAGCTTTCCTTCACTTGCAGCGTCTTGGAGTGTGTCTGGAGTGTTATACCAAGCGCAGTCCAGGAGCTTTCTGCTTAATTAGCTGTTGCCGTAATAATCAGATGCTGATTAGACTGCAACTGCGAACACAATGAAAACTTCAGCGCACATTTGTGAAGCACTGTTTTCTTAGTAAATGCATCCAGGTCATAGTTATCCAACGAAGGTTAAAATCAAGGGCAACTGGACTTGGTTGAAGTTACTGGAAGACGTTTCGTCCCTCATCCAAAGGACTTCTTCAGTTCTGACTGACTGGCAGGGAAACTCAGCTATTTAACCTCAGTGGGGTCGTTATCCCGGGTCATCGATACCGCTGGTTCGTTAGTGTTCCTTGTTGCTGTGACGACAGTCGTTACAGTCGTTAAGACTACCTGTGTCCAAGACTGAACGACCATCGTTGGTATCTTCACCTGAGGTCAATAGGTTACGTTTGTTGAGTTTCCTGGGAATATACAGGTCTGTGCATTCCTCACTGCATTGGACCGCATACACTAGATTGCTTTTCTTGTGTTTGGGTGTGCGGTCTTTGGGGTGTACCAGCATCTGTCTTAGTGTGTTCTTGGGTTTAAAAAACACAGGGATGTTATGTTTGTTGAAAATCCTCCTGAGTTTCTCTGATACTCCAGACATGTATGGAATCACAATGTTGTTGCGTGCAACCCAAGAATGCATCAGGACGCAGTGAGGAATGCACAGGCCTGTATATTGGGGAGACTAAACAACCACTACACAAACGCATGGCTCAACACAGAAGGGCCAACTCCTCAGGTCAAGACTCTGCAGTCTACTTACATCTGAAGGACAG
>NC_060154.1:15044124-15091126 GCF_021292245.1 Micropterus dolomieu | reverse complement strand
CGGTCTTTGGGGTGTACCAGCATCTGTCTTAGTGTGTTCTTGGGTTTAAAAAACACAGGGATGTTATGTTTGTTGAAAATCCTCCTGAGTTTCTCTGATACTCCAGACATGTATGGAATCACAATGTTGTTGCGTGCAACCCAAGAATGCATCAGGACGCAGTGAGGAATGCACAGGCCTGTATATTGGGGAGACTAAACAACCACTACACAAACGCATGGCTCAACACAGAAGGGCCAACTCCTCAGGTCAAGACTCTGCAGTCTACTTACATCTGAAGGACAGAGGACACTCGTTTGAGGACCACCAGGTGCACATTTTAGACAGAGAAGATGGATGGTTTGAAAGAGGTGTCAAGGAAGCCATCTACACCAGGGTTGAGAAGCCGTCATTGAACAGAGGAGGGGGTCTACGCCACCACTTATCCCCCACTAACAATGCGGTCCTTTCATCACTTCCCAGGAAACTCAACAAACGTAACCTATTGACCTCAGGTGAAGATACCAACGATGGTCGTTCAGTCTTGGACACAGGTAGTCTTAACGACTGTAACGACTGTCGTCACAGCAACAAGGAACACTAACGAACCAGCGGTATCGATGACCCGGGATAACGACCCCACTGAGGTTAAATAGCTGAGTTTCCCTGCCAGTCAGTCAGAACTGAAGAAGTCCTTTGGATGAGGGACGAAACGTCTTCCAGTATCTTCAACCAAGTCCAGTTGCCCTTGATTTTAACCTTCGTTGGATGACCCAGAGTTTTGAGGAGACAGTTGCATTTTACACTTTTCACACCTTGTGCACACGCCAAACTTTTACTGCAATGTCTCAGTTGGGAACTGAACTCTCTTCTCTGATCATCAATTCGGGATTAATGCTGTTAACACAATGCTTAGTTCTCACACCTGCCAGCAATCAACCTCATCCCTGCCTGCATATCAACCCCGGTTCTCCACTCCATCACTGCTTGATCGTCGTTGCGCCATTTCTGTTTCCATGTGCTTTGTTCCCACTGTGTCTAACCCTATCTGTCTCCCCTCCAGGTCCACTCACCTCCGTTCCGTCAGCTGGGCTCGCCACCCCGCCCTCTCCCCTCGGACCTCTCCCACGGCGTCCTCCCGGCTCCTCCCCGTGCCTCCTTGCTTCCTTGGTCCCCAGTGTCCCCGGCTCCCTTGTCTCAGTCACCTCGGTTCCCTTTGCCCATGTTTCCCCAGGGTCTGCCTCTCCCTCAACCCCTTTTTCCCTTCAATAAAGCCTATTCTGCCCGAGTGTTGCATTTTGGTCTACTCTGTCCCCACACCACAACATCCACTGCTGTCAATCCATTTGTCAGGATGGGCAAATGCAGCTATTCAGCATCTGTGGTTAATTATGTCACCTTTATTGTTGTGCTTTAGTGGATCTGTACTCACATGTCCAAGGTCTGGACTGTTCCTCACTCAAACATCCAGCATTTGCATTCGCTTGGGTTTAAATCATGTTTTTGTGTCTTTACACATAAATTTTATGGTGTACTAACCCATCAAAAGACACTGTGGAGGACACCAGGCCACAATAAATCTGCAGCATCATTCACCGGCTGATTGAAATGTGACAGGCCTGAGAGCATGACAGCAGGTTTGTGTGTCATGTTATCGAGTGCAATGCTCATCTGACAGCACAGATGTTTCATTTAATCAGGAGTGTAATGTTTAGCCCAATGGTGGAAGGAGGAGACATGGAGTTCTTCACCTGGTGCTTCAATTTATTTTTTCACCAGATATGTGGAAAGTGCAGTTGTACAAGTGAATTATTGCAGAAAGATATCAAAAATTAACAAAAACAAACAACAAGGAAACTAAGTAAACTATTCAAATTATCATTACAAACTGATATTAAACAACACACCAAAAAAACCACCTATATCAGGCCATGACTATTAGGCTCTAGCACATGTGCCCTTCCAGGCCAAAGCTGTTCCCAAGAGGAGCCTCTGCCTCCTTCCTTTATACCAGAAGCCCCTCCTACAAGACAAACCAAAGTTAATTAACAATCAATTAAACACCGTTATGTTACCTCAACAGTGCAAAACATTTCTGGCTACATCAATACACAATATATCAACTACAAAACCAGAAATGAAATGTTACATGCTAAACAAAGCTTCTCAAAACAGCAACTTAAGGTACTCCAGTACACCCCTCTGTACTGGCTCACACTTGGACCATTCCAGGTCTTCCCCCCTATAAATGACTCCACACTCCGTCACTTCTTGTTTGCCACTTCGGCCCAGATCCCTGCTTGAGGATGAGAACAGGTGAATAAAACAAACAAACATTTGGATGACCTTGGGTAAATCCAATGAGCTAAAATAAATGACTTGAAATGAACTGTGTATGTGTTGTATTTATCTAACCCTGATTTCAATTCTTCCGACTAGTTCTTAAATGAACTGAAATGAATGACATGAAATGACAAGCCATATGTCCATTGATGCTAGCCCATATGCTAAAGCTAATGCTAAAAGTCCTATGCTAATGCTCAGCTAAGGTTAGCTTAGCATGCTAAGACCAATGCTACCGCTGGCTTAAATGAAGGCATGGGGTAGCCCCATGACGTTTCCCCCTCCCTCTAAAGACGACCCCTGTGGCGTCCTAGAAAGGTAATCAGCTGTGCAGTTCTCTCTCCCTTTCCTGTAGAGAACATCAAAGTCAAAAGGCTGCATGGTGAGAAACCACCGTGTTATCCTGGAATTGGTGTCCCTCATATTTTGGAGCCATGTCAATGCCGGTGGTCTGTCCCTAGAATGAATTTCCGTCCCAGTAGGTAATAGCGAAGAGAGTCCAACGCCCACTTAATGGCAAGGCATTCTTTCTCCACAACTGAGTACCTTCCTTCATGTTTGCTGAGTTTCATGCTGATGTACAACACAGGCTGAAGATTACCTGGTTCTCCCTGTAACAAAGCAGCCCCAACCCCAAGTTCAGATGCATCTGTCTGGACAACGAACGGTTGTTGGAAATCAGGACTCTTCAGTACAGGTTCCTTACACAGAACACGCTTCCTTGTTGGGTTGGTTCTTCTTTGTCAGGTTGGTAAGAGGAATTGAGAGGGTAGAGAATCCTGGGACAAAACGCCTATACCAACCCACCAAAACCCTTGCCAACTTGAGGTCTGATCACTCCCTTGCCCAGCACATAACCCAGATATTTTGATTCTTGCTTGGCAAGTGCACATTTGTCTGGGCGGATGGTCAGGCCTGCATCACTAATTTTCCGTAGCACTTTCTTCAGATGAGACAGGTGATCCTCCCAGCTGGAACTATAGACCACCACATCATCTAAATAGGCCACCGCATAGGCCTCTGTGCCCTTCAGCAACCTGTTCATCATCTTCTGAAATGTTGCAGGGTCCCCATGCAGGCCAAAGGGGAGCAGAACTGGAAGTGTCCAAAAGGGGTTTTGAATGCTGTCACCTCCTTGCTTCCTTTGGTGAGTGGGATCTGCCAGTACCCCTTACATAGGTCCAGTGTACTGATGAAGTTGGTACTGCCTAGTCTCTCAATGAGATCATCAACCCTGGGCATGGGGTATAGGTCCAATCTACTAACACCATTGACTTTTCGGAAGTCCAAACAGAATCTTAGTGTTGTATCTTTCTTTGGCACCAGAATTATTGGGCTGCTCCATTCACTGACAGAAGGTTCTATCACTCCCATCTCCCTCATCATGTCCAGCTCTTTTTTCAAAACTGGCAAAAGACGCTCTGGGACTCTGTACACTGGTTGAGGGAGAGGGGTTGGGTCCTTTAAAGCGATATGATGGCATACCACCTCTGTTCTTCCAGGTGTCTGTAGAAAAAGTTTGAGAGGCAAGATGTCAAGCAGCTCCTTTCTCCTCCCATCTGACAGGTGAGTGAGATCCAGTTGCTTCTCCTCCTCTTCAGTAGGTAGATATTGTTCCACCAAATACTCCTCTTCCTCCACAGCTCGAACTAAGAGAGAATCGTGTGCAGATGCCTCTGGACCTGACCGGGGGACCTATTTCTTCAGCATATTAATTTGAAATGTTTGAAGTGGTTGTTTCCGCTCTGGCATGAAAATCTGGTAAGTCACCTCACCCATCTTCTGCTTGACCTCATAAGGGCCTTACCATTTTGCCAGCAATTTGTTTTCTGATGTTGGCAAAAGTAACAATACCTGCTCACCCACTGCCAAGCTCCTTTTTCTGGCTGCACGATCATACCATTGTTTCTGTTTAGCCTGGGATTTCAGTAGATTATCACGAGCCGTGGATGTGGTTTTCATAAGTGTTTCCCGCATCTTTAGGACAAAAGAGATAATGTTCATAGTCTCTGGTGGATCAGACTCCTCCCACATTTCACGCAGAACATCCAGAGGACCTCTGACCTGATGCCCATAGATGAGCTCAAAGGGGGAAAATCCTGTTGAACTCTGGGGAACTTCACGGTAAGCAAAAAGCAAAAATGGGCGCCACTTACCCCAGTCCTTTGTCTGACACAAACTTTTTAACCATACTAATCAAAGTTTTGTTGAATTGCTCAACCAGTCCATCAGTCTGAGGGTGGTAAGGGGTGGTTCTCACTCTCTTAATACAGCTGATAGATTTGAGAAAGTGTGCGGCTCATGAAATTTGGACCTTGATCAGTCAGAACTTCTCTGGGGATTCTGACCTGGCTGGTATACTTAAGCAAAGCTGTAGCTACCTGTTTAGCCATTACTTCTCTTAAGTGGTAGGCTTTGGGATATCTAGTAGCATAATCACAAATGACTAAAATAAACTTGTTGCCTGTCTGACTCCTCTCTACAGGACCAACAATATCTACACCTATTCTCTCAAAGGGAGTGGTAATGACAGGAATTGGAATGAGGGGTGCAGGAGCTGTATGTTTTTCTGCAGTGAGCTGACACTTTCGGCATGTTTTACAGTAGTTTTGAACCTGGGTATACATTCCTGGCCAGTAAAACCTCTTACTTATTCACATGAAAGTCTTCATGAAGCCCAAATGACCAGCCCACGGAACAGTATGACCTACCCTGAGCACCTCAGCCCTCGACACCTCAGGAAGAACAAGCTGTTTCCCATACTCTGACTGCCTGTACAACATACTATTTTCTACCACAAAAAGCTCAGCAAGTGAACCATGACTAGCCTCTGCATTTTTGAAGCACTCTGCTAGCGTGGGGTCATTTTTCTGCTGAAGAGCAAGGTTACAGGGGAAGGAAACATGTGTCAACTGGGTCTGGAACTTGCTTAGAGGGCATGTGGCTGTCTGTATCAGTTATTTGCTTCTCTACAGGACCTGCCTCTAAAGCTGAACTCCCTACATCCACTGGTGCAGACTTGAGCCACTCAGGCAGTCGCAAAGGTGGAACAGGTCTAACTGACTGTAGCACTCTTCAACGTGACTCAACCTCTGGATCCACTAACACCAGTAAAGGTGAGAGTTCCTTTGCCTTAGACCTAGTGATAACTCCACACAACTTCCCCTTACATTCTTGAATTAAGTCCAAAAGAATGGGAAAATCTGTTCCTAATAACACAGGATATGGCAACTCTGGAGTTACCCCTACTTTGATGAGGTAAGGTTGGTTGTGTACTTCTAAATAAACCTCTGCTGTGGGCACCTCAGAAGTGTGGCCATGAACACAAATAACTGGTTCTGTCTCCTCTATATTCCATAGCTCTCTTTGCACAAACTTGGCCTGGACAAGAGACTGAGGACATCCTGTGTCTAGCAATGCAGTTAGGAGTCTACCATTTCCAGGACTGTAACAATTAGTGAATCAGATGACTGTGAGAAAGGTGCAACCCTAGGCCTTGGAACATAACACAGGTTTGTAGCTTTGGGCTTTTTAACTAGACAAAAGGGACGTGTATGGCCTGCCTCACCACAGCTGTGACACACTACCTCTGCTTTGCGACCTGACCAAACCCTTTGGTTAGTCTGATCTACATGTGAAGGTTTTCTATAGCTGGCCTGACCCTGTGTATGGCTACTTGAACTACCCCCTTTCAAAAACCCCTCAGACTTACCCCCTTGGAGTCTGCGTTGTCCTGCGTAGCGGTAAGATCCTGGTCCCTTGTGAGCAGACACATAGGCAAGGACCATACTGTGACTTTCTAAGCAAACGCCACATAGATCATTCATAGCTGTGAGAGATTTTGAAAATCACTAGTGAAGAAAATCAATAAAAAGAGACTGCAGCCAGTGAAGTGATAAAGCAAAAAGTATGATTACTTTGGCTTTGAGTCAGTTTCATTAGTTTAAGTGTGCAAAATTAAACATCTAGAATAAAAAATATGTTGTGCTTATAATCTATCTTATAGTTTAAAAACCGGTGGCGTTGTTTCAATCATTTAATGACATTTTTTTCCCGCATATTTTACTATTAGAGCTGCCCCAAGGACATTTATGGAATATTAGCTCATTGCAGATATACAAAATACATTTACTGTTTATATACTGCATATGTACAGTTTGTATCTGTGTGCGTATCAGCTGAGAAATGACAAAACAAACGTATATGTTTTGAAACCACCAGACTATAAAATGTCTTGTCCAGTGTATTTCTTGGTTGCAATGGTTAAAACTAATTTAAAGGAACTTTATCAAAAAAATGTATTTATGGTATGGGTTGCTTAAAGAAATTTATATTATTACCATCTTACCATCTGATTTTTTTTCTCGAATATCACTATGGGAATCGGCCTAAAAAAATAATCATGGATTCACATTTCTTTGTGAAGATCACTGTAATTACTGACCAAAGACCATCAGTATAAAATGTCTGAAACCCAGAAACAGCTGTAGTCCTGATTCTCTTCTGTTCTCACTTAAAACTAATAAAAGCTTATTTGACGAAGTGGTTCTGAGGCAGAAGGTGTCACTGTTAGAAGAGCTATGAAGAGCTTCATTCTGTGTGTTGGTTTGACTTGGTTTGAGATTTTACCGCTTTGCTCCAAAATGTGCATCAGCTTTAAAAGGAAACATCAAGATGATACTTCAGGAAGATATAATCATACACTCTTTTAACATCTCGTTGAATTTAATCATTGTTTGCAACAATTCCTTGTGCTAAAATGTCCCTAAAACTGTACAGTGTTGCCTGAACAAAAAGCTAGTGAAATGTCAAAAAATAAGAATGTTATTTTATCTGGCCTTTTCGCATGGAAGCCTTGAATGCCAAAATGGAATTTTGCCCTGCCTGAAAATGTAATACACTTTCTAAACTCATCTGAGGCAGAAAAATCAATCAATAACTATCCAGGCAAGATGGGCGATGTAGGAACATAAATATCAAGCTAAGATATCCAGTGGCCTGGATTACAAGTTAGTCACAGTGCAGTCAAAATACCATGTGACATGCAGTAGTATGTATGGACACTGCAGGTAGTTATTAAGTGGATAAACCAACATAAAGTGTCTTAGGGAAGTGTGAAATGCCAGAACAGCTTCGATGGTATAGTACTTAAGTTCTTCAAAAAGATATCTTCTCATTTGGTGTTTTGATGATGGGGGTGGAGTGTCCATAATCTCCCATAGGTGTTCAGCTGGGTTGAAATCTGTTGACGGTGATGGCCGCAGTATGTGATTCAGATCATTTTCATACTCATCAAACTATCCAGCGACCCTTTGTGCTCTTTATGGAAGCATCTGCACTTTAGGTGGTCACTTCAATGTGTCATCTGTCTGTACCTACGCAGTTAGTTATCAGTTGTTTACCTTTTTTTTACAATTTCAAAGAGGATTCGCAAACACTCCATTTTCGTGTAATATTGAAAGCACAGTTTTATCCCAGGCATGATACTAACTATAGGCCACAGATGAAAGGGTCACAGATTATAATGAACACGTAGAGGAGTGGTCTGTTTGTGCATGTCACACTGTGCCTGCAACATGTGTAACTATAGTAACCTGATACAAATGTTGAACATGTCTACCAATTTTAAAGTACTGAAGGGACCATTTTCAGTTAAAGATTAAATACAGAGTAAAACCTTTACAGTCTACTCATAGCAGCTGCTGTAACTGATTATTTTTATTATAGATTATTCTTAAGATTATTTTAACTTAATTACTCAATTGTTGAGTCTATAAAATGTCAGAAAATAGAGAAAATGCCCCTCATAAAATACCCCCCATAATTTCCCAAAATACAATTTGACCTAATTAATTTGCTTGTTTTGTTTTATTTTACAATAATAAAGAATGGAGAAAGGATTAATCGCTGTTTAAAAATTTTAAGTAAAATATTGTCAGTTAGTCGCTCAGGGGGGATTTGATTGTCACAGCAGTGACCAGGAACGCAGACGTACCTATGATGGAATAGGTAGAAAAATGTTAACATAAGCAGGCAAAAAAATAAATTTAATTCACTATTTCTCCTGAAATATATAAAGACATCAGAAGTTTCATACATCAACAACAAGCATCATAGAAATTTTTGCTGATTGAACGTATACATTTTTTACCTTGGGACAGGTATATCTAACAAAATAATCTCAACTCAAGTTTTTCCAGAGCTTCCTACCGCAACTCACTGTTAATACAAAATGACTACTATTCTCTTAAGCAACGTACAAATGTGCAAAAATACTATCCAAGCCACGGTAGATCAAGGAGAAGACTTGCCGTTACATTCGGCTCCATGTTCCACCTGACACAACTGCCACGAGTTTGTAGGTGCGTGAAGTAACACATACTGTATATACAGCAATTGTGAGTTGCTCTGGATAAAGGTGTCAGCCAAAAAATGAGTAAGCGGTCATAGATGATGGATGATTCTGTATTTTCATCAATGGAAGAGTTGACTGAAAAATTACAATTTACTGACAGTCTTCACCTGAGAGAAGCCACCTTCAGCCACAGTCTTCTACTGGTAACCACTGAGACAGTGATGGGCGGTTCAGTGCCTTGCTCAAATGTGAAATGCTGTCACCACAAATACAAAGAATTTCTAGCGCACATGTCATATTACGGATATTGTATATAACATGCTTTATTTATACGTGAATGACACGACGCTGGCTTCTGTTTATATAATTTCATGACGCACTTCATGTCATAGTTATCACTTGTTATGACAATCAAAACTGGGCACATTTTTCTTGACCAAAACTCTCATCATTTTCCAAGAATTATAAACAATTTTAAGCATTCGGCCATGTTTGCAAACTGTGCCTTTTTAAAGACTCTCAGAGCTGTCATCTGGTTCAACAAAACATTAATCATAATGTTTGTGTTAGTGGTCTCAGTATCTGGTGCTTTGCTGGCTGTGAGTCACGACAGTGAGTGAGGATCAGACTCATCTGTGGGGAGAGAGGGGGTGGTGGGCTGCAACTCTTACTGTAAGTGTGATCCAGATAGGTTTTTTTAAAACTTACTGGATGATGAATTTCCAACAGCAAAGATACAAGGTCCTCTGGGAAACAAATGAAACAGTAGATTGAGACAGACGGCGAAAAGAATCTGCTCTGTCTGTCTTCTCAACAACACAATACACTTCAGAGTGTGAATAATTGATACGATACCTCCCCTCAACAGGGTCAGGAGCAGGGAAACGATTCCCTCCAGCTCAGCCTTCTCCTCCGTGTTAATACTGACAATACTTTCCCTTACTCAGGAGTTACTTCTAGTCTACTCTCTGATTTGACGGACTCCTGCTGGACCTTGTTCTCTCTGGCGGCGCAAACATGTGGCGTGTTGGTGACTCCTTGGGAAAATGCGTAGATCCAATACATCTCAGCTGATGGAGGGAAAAAATGAGAAACAAGAGGCTATTTTCTTGATCTAATTCCATGCATGGTTGCAAAGGACAGTTTGTCACGATGCGGTGGTACAGATATATCCCCAAGTAAAGAACGTGTATATGTATTGACCTTTGCTTGACATGGTAAGTCTCAACATTAGATATAATAAGTATGTCAAACTTTATTTATATAGCACCTTTTTAAACACAGGTTGCAAAGTGCTGTACATAATATCAAGCATAAAAACATTCAAAGGTTCATACAAGAGAAAAACATTTATAGACCTATAAATAATGGTTGATAAAGGTTATAGACATAAACCCACACACAAATACAACACGCACGACGACCACAGAAAGCATTCGGCAACCAGACACCGCGCGTAGCACACCATTTGGAGTTATTGAGAAGCTAACCTAAAGAAGTCGGTTTTAAAAATTTTTTTTTTTTTTTTTTTTTAAACAGCCTGCAGACTCAGTTGATATAAAGGGATGAGGGAGATCATTCCAGGGTCTGGGTGATAGGACATTTGGCTAGTGGTATAGCCAACAGGTTTTGGTTGGAAGACCTAAGTGGCCACTTGGGGGTGTGAGGGCTTTGTAGCTTGAAAAGGTAGGATGGAGCTCCAGTAAAGCTACAGTACACCCCCAACTAAGTGTTTACATCCAAAGATTTGAAGCATATAAGCACTAACGTATCTGTATGTACATGGGCACCCATGCACACAAACATAAAAATGCACCACTCTTGTCCTACATGGGATTTTCACCTTTTCTTTTTTGTTTCTTTATTTTCTTTAAAGCTGCGATTTCCCAGAAATCATGAAGTCTGTTCACTTTTATAACACATGGTCAGGTAAATGTGTATGGTGCCTTCAAGTGGAGTTTTGTTTACTGTGTTCAGGCACAGTGACATCCACCTAAAGTGTCCCTGAGCAAGACACTTAACCCCTAGTTGCTACAGAGGTGAGTGACCTCTGACATACAAAGCAATTGTAAGTCACTTTGGATAAAAGCGTCAGCTAAATGAATACATGTAATGTAATGTGTTCATGATGTGAATCCATTTAAAAACCCTCTTTTGACATATTAACACTGAGAATGAGATATCTCATCATAGTTCATGAGTTGTTCATACTTACACTGATGTTTTTATAATACAAGAGCCCATGGAAGTGTCCTAGGTTTTTACTGTACTATATATTATAGTGTAAAATATTGTGCAGTATGTGCAGTACATAGTAACAAACTGACCTGCATACATACATACTGTCTTTTGTCCAGATCTTATCTGCCTATATTAGCCACATGTTTGCTTATATTTTTTTAGCTTGTTACCTTAGCTTAGCTGTATGTCTGTTTTTTGACTTTTGTCAGTTTGTTCTCTGTGTGTAAGTATATCGATATCTTGAGCAAAATTTATTTTATGTGTCAACATATCTGATATTTGCTAAGCATGACATTGAAATGCAAAAAAATAAAGAAAAAAAATTTCCTTGAGTTGTCTGCTGCTGCTGTATGGCTCATTTATGAACTCTGTACTTATTTGTGTCCAACAAATGGTGCGTAAGCACATTTTCATTGTCCTTGTAAATCTGTCTCCTGCCAACCTGACCTTTTAAATTTTGAAGCAATCGGGCCGTGCTGCTGCACTGACCAATCTCTACTGCAACATGGATGCAGACAATTGAAGGCTGGTTGTCATGTGGGCAAAGCAGATGCCCTAACTTTATTTACACCCCTGCTAACGACAGAATATGTTCAGTAAATATATCAGTTTGTTCAGTGGCAATATCAGCTGAATTTTATCTTGAAGATAAAATGCGGGTGCGAGCTAGTAATGAGTCACTGTGTTTTTTAAGATTTTGCATTAAAACATTTATTTCAGCCATTTGATGAGTATATTTGATTATACCTTCCGCCCTGCAAGTAATGGTTTTTCCCTTCCGGCCTTAACATCATTATATTTAATGGCAGCAGTATTTCAGCGGACATCATCTACTTACGGTGAGTCATATTACAGAGAAACCAAAATTACCCAAAATTTCTATTTTCAGGTCGCTGACCTTGTTGGGTTGGGTTAACATGCATTAACACTAACCATCTACAAGATCAACGACCGCTGCTGTTTCCAGTTTTCCCAGAACAGCAGCAAAATGACATCATTTAAATCAATACAGGACTAATTATGTTGTTTCCCTTCTTGAGGCGGAGTTGCTGAGAGACAGAAACCCTTCAGAGATGTTGATTATCATGATCTGTGCACCTGACACTGTTGATTGGACTTCAGTAAGGCCTCTTTGTTGTCCACTGTTGCTCACTTAATATTGGACTCTCAAATCCACAAAAAGGAATGAAGAGCTGAGTCACCCTGTGGTCAAACGCCATACAATCCCAAGCGGATTTCCTCTTCCTGACAAGATAATTTCCTGTCCTTTTTCCTCTTTCTTACAAACCACATCAAGTGTGAGATTAAACTCTGTGTTTACAGTATCTCAGTGTGAGAACTGGCAAGGCTGACATTCGGGCAGCAGGACCATTTATAACAGCACCGAGGCATGGTGGACATGCTATAAAATCATGTGGCCGTCCATTACAACTATCCATATAACATGACACTGTGCATGAAGTGCAACGCTCTGAAGGTCAGCTACAATGGAGTCTTTTTTTGTTTGGTTCATTTGGTTGTCTCATTCAATCTACACTTTAATTTTAAGGGCTAATACATTACAGGACAATATGCACCAGTCAACATACTTTGGAATTGCAAACACTGAAAAGACACAGACCTGTGCTGGGATTATGACTGCAGTTATTCTTCCCTGCAACTGTTTACTGGTCCTCAGCACAGATGGGGCTTTACTCATCTACAAAACAGGTTTATTTACCATCTCATTTACCCACAGTAATTTACACGGACTATAAAACTCAGTACACACACAACACACATGCTATTTAATCTCAGGTCTTGCCTCCCTGCAAACAAACTAGTTAATGTGGGAGATAGTTAATGGGTTCAGGGATCATTCATTATGTCATCAGACAAAACGGTCTACTCCTGGTGTTTGATCAGATACACGTTTACTTAACCAAATCCCGGAACTGCATGTTTTATTGTTCCGGTGGGGCATGTGGTGTAGAGACCGAAGTACCAACTGAACTCATGCAGTAAGCATAAGTTTGGTGCTTTGACGGTCAAAATACATCTAGACGTGTAGGTTAAAACTGGACTAAATGTGTGAAAAGCACCAAACACCATGTCTCTCCACAATGTCGTTTTAGTAGCTGTTCTGGGGCTTTTGATTGAATCACATGATCTTCATCAATAGATGGCGTTTTCCTGGTTGTCAGGGAATTGTAGACTGCACTAGATTTGTTTGAAAAGTGGGGTTTTTATATTGTAGATGCTTTGGTTACATGCAACCTTTGCTGTATTTAAAGTCCATATTTCAATGAAAGCAGGTTGTAACTACACTTTATCAAAGACTTTATTTGCTTGCAACAATTATGTTTGCCAGTGGCTCTGTTCCGGGACCACCCTGCCCTTCCACGTGCCTATGTGGAAAGCCATAATGCAGGGAAAGCAGGAGCAAAGACCCCCACTTCCAAAGGTAATAAAATCTGTTATACCCTTTTCTTAAATCCATACAAAAATGTAAAGTGGAAAAAGGACAATATGTTGTTTTACATGGAGTTATGTACGCCTTGGCTGGGAGCAGTGATTTCCTGTTGTCTCCGATGATTGCCTAGCAACCTCATAGTGACAATAAGACTGTGAAGTGATGCAAATAGTCCGGTACATAACGCCACGTAAAATCACAAGTCATTCATTTAACTGTCCAAATTAAAGTCTGGCATCAGGTATTGCCGTCACCAGTTTGAAGTGAAAAAATCAACTTGAAAGGAAAATGTAAACTGTCTCCTACATAGCAGTAAGACAGCACTTTATCCAGAGAAAGCTGGACTCGCCTCTGTTATCTCTTTGGTATCTTTTGGTAATATACTGTAATTCTTACAGACTGTCCAGACAGGACTGTGTTGTTGTCGCGGTCACTGACACAGCAATCACTTATCTAAAGATTTGCGTACATGAATGTCATCTATGTATTTTAAATGTGATGGAGAACAGACAGCCTCCACTGAATGAACTGAACTGTGATGCAACAGATTAAAACCACATCAGCCGCTTTGTTTATATTAAAGACTTTTGCAACATATTTTGACTTTAAACTGGTGATAGCACAAATTTTTTAGCAGTGGATGTAATCCCATAGTCATATTGGTAAAGTAAACACCAAAAGCCCACTGACTGAAGGGAGCTGACAGACACTGAAAACCTGCACTGACTGACGTTTTGTCTAACCAAACACTCTCTAAGAAGATCCCACTCCATGAGTCAAGGCTGCGAGTGTGTGACTGAATATCAAACGTCTCAGCAGCACCTCTAGTTTTAATGCAGAGCCTCTCCCAAGCCTTTTCCATTTAGGCCACCACTTCCCCTGAATCTTTACAGTCTAACTGAACGTGCCAGGTTTCATAATGTCCTCTGAGGCAATGTTTGTGGTTGCTAAATTATCACATCAGCCTTTAGCAGAGATTTGAGCGGTACACAAACTCTTAATGGTTGATTCAGAGGTGTAAATCCCATTACATGGTCATAGGTAAGAATAAATTCAAGTCCCTGTGCCCCAAAAGCTTTAAAAGATGATAACCCGTCTTCTACACAGACCTTCAGTCTCCTTGTGGAAATGTTATTGATGGTTTGATCATTAGTATGTCAGCTAGCTCATTTGATCCATCAGCTAAAACCCCAGTGTGCAGCCTGCCACTAACCAGGCTAAATTGAATGTGGCGTATCGACTTGCTACGGTTACTGATGCTGAACTCAGCAATTATACTGCTTGTGTCTGTCCAGCGGGACGGTTGAGAGGAAGTGAAAAGACACAGAGACATATACTGCAAACTGATTTTAATGGATTTGTCGGTTACATAAATTACATTGATTGTGATTGAGTGGTCTGTCCCAAATGAAGCCTATGTTTGACGATGCGATGTGTGACTAAAGGGGGAAAGCAGGAGGGAGTGCCACAGATAAAAAGCTGTTTTGAGTCCTGACCTAGGAAGACATTGCTATGACTTGAGTAAAATAATACACACACAGATCTTTTCTGAAATACTCTTGCCACAGCTTTCAGTTATTACAAACCCCCACCTACTGTTGGCAAACTCTCCTCTTGTGCGTGCCAAACACTCCCCCATATATTGGAAAATATCCTGATTGGTCTCAAAATTTAGGAATAGGTTTCCTCTCGTCGTCCTTACAAGACACAACTTGATGATGCGTACTATCATGTTCAAAACTGGTATTTCATTGTTCTTCGGCCACCAAATAAGTATATTTCTATTTATCATTTTTAAATGGAAATATTGTTTGTTCTTGATGGATTTACATGTTTCTGGAGAGAGCCTCTTAAATGTTAAACGTTATAGTAGATGTTGACTGTGAAGAGAAAATATAGACATTTCTTCTGACTTTTGGACTTTTATGCCAGTAAGATTTAGGAAGTTATTAATACAGGTTACAGCTACAGATGTAATAAGGGGCAGAGATATTAAACTCTGTTTGGAGACTGTTCTGTGGGTGAAAACTAGAATACAACCTGATGTACACAGGCTTTACAGCAAGATTACACAGCAAAAACGTCTGGTGTTTGGCGTTTTTCCTGCAGAAACTCATACTGTTCATGACAGTACTTACTGAAAAGTACTATGCCTCATTAAAGCCTTACAAACAAAGCTTAATTAAAACACATTCAAACATAGAAACAAAGCAAAACCTGTATAAGATAAATAAGATTAAAACTGATGCTCTTGTAAAATAGGCATCAAAAAGAATCTAATGTAAGAACTTTTGTAAATTATTCACAGATATCACAATTTGTATTTTTTAAGTTGTTCCCTGATAGATGAATCTCTGCAGTTCATGCACTGAACTGAGGTACCAAATGTTGATCTGCGATGATTTAACAGTTCCAGTGCTGCCGGTCTTCATCCCGAGCCTCGGAGACGCCCTGAAGACATTTCACTTTTTCTTTGGATGCTATTAAAAGACAATAGGAAAAGAAAAAGCAAAAAGACATGAGGCTGCAGTTAATAACATGCTCCAGATTTTCTGAAAACACACACACACACAAAAAAGGATCCAAACGGTAACTGATCCTCTCTTTGACTGATGAGATGCCAAAATGTCTGCGATATAGACAAGTCAAAAGCTGGTCAATAAAAACACTAGACCCAGTATTTACAGAAAAAACATAAATGGCACCAGCCCGTTGGAGAGTTCCAAATGATTAACAGACACCCAAGTTTGGAATTCAAAACTAACCCTAGGATGAGGACATTTGAGCGGAAATTTAACCGCCTGCCCCAATCTGACCTGCTGCCCCATCCAATTAAATGCTTCACCCATCAGAGGTGCCTTTTCCTGGGACTACAGACAGTCATTAGAGATATTTGTCTCCATTTAATTTCCATTTGCTACAGATGGGCAGCCGAGGGATTCAGAGACATTATCTGAATCCTAAGGAGAGGAGGCGCAAGCCGCCATGCACAATACTGCTGCATGAGGTGGCAAAAGGGGTTTTAGGGAACTCAAATTCTCTACTGATGCTAATACAGTTGGCAGGTGGGAATGAGTGGTGGAACATCCAAAACCAGTACACTAGAGTTCAGTTAATACAGTTTTAAATATGATAAAATCTCAACTAACATGTGCCAAACTGATTCTAAATCAGCTGTTGCATTTTAGCATTTTCATTAGTTTTATGCATCAATGCATTTCATAAAATACACATCCATAAACCTTTCACACCGGAAAGAAAAACAATGATTTGATCAAAATGCTGTGTGTTTGCTCAAACCTCTGCCGCCATGCCAGGGAAATAGACAAACAGATGATGTTTAATAAAACCTCAGCTGTCGGCGCCAGCCTCTCGAGCACAGAGAGATGAGATAAAAATGCAGATGCCTGATCTGAAGGGTAACAGTGCACAGAGGTGAGCAAAGCTGAAACTGGGCAATGAACTTGAAAGTGGATTCTAGGAACACTGCAGTACTTCTATAATCAATCAAGATGGCGCAGCAGATAGCTGGCTGTGTGTTTTAGTGCACTCTGTTTTGTCTTGTTTTGTTTGTAAATTTAGTGTTCCGCTGTGATACCCAAAACTCTTTTACCGGAGAATAGCTCATGAACATCAGGTAAACAATAGTGGATTAAGTTCCCACTTTTCTCATGTCATAGGTGGAATTATTAGAACTTCTGGTCAAAGGTGCTGTCATCTTTGCTAATGCAGTGAAACTGTAGCAGAGTGAAACGTGCCGGTGCAGACTTCACACATTGTTACCCGAAACATCTCTCTAGCATGTGGTCACTGTGCGACAACATCAAACTTGCTACTGGTGGGGAATAACAGAGACTTTTATTCATCTTCTGTTTAGCTGGCAGGCTTCCAACTCTTCAGAGCGGATTGCGACACAAATCTTTCCAGCAAAACAAAAGGTGGAGGTCTCTGTTTTTACATCCACAGTAGCTGGTGTAATGATGAGACAGTAATTCAACAGCGCTGTTCTCCTGATGTGGATAATTTATTATTCATAAACTGTAAACCCTTCTACACCATCATCCCAGCTCTGCAGGACAAGCTCTCCCAGCTGAGTGTACCTGACTCCACCTGCAGGTAGATCAGACTTCCTGTCTGACAGGAGGCAGCATGTGAAGCTCGTAAAACATGTCTCTGACTCTCGGACCATCAGCACCAGTTCCCCTAAAGGCTGGGTTCTATCCCTTCTACTCTTCTCCCTGCACACCAACCGCTGCACCTCCACTCATCAGTCGTCAAGCTCCTGAGGTTTGTGGATGACACCACAGTCAGTGGGCTTATCTCTGGTGGGGATGTGTCCGCCTACAGGTGGGAGATGGACCATCTGATAAAATGGTGCAGCCAGAACTACCTGAAGCGCAACGCTCTTAAGACAGTGGAGATGGTTGTAGATTTCAGAAAGAGCCCAGCCCTTTTGCAATCTTGGCTGCAATCTTCCATCCCTCCAGGATGAAGATCGCGGCCGAACCCTCCCACCCTTGACACAAACGGTTTCAGACACTCCTCTCTGGCAAGCGACTGCAGTCCATCAGGACACAAAACCTCACGCCACATATTTCCTACAGTCTGCATCTGGCCTCATCAACAAGGTCAGGGACCCCCTAACCCTCTCTACAGTAGAGTATACCGATACTGTACATTTTTGCACAAGTAAATATTTTGCAGATCCCTGCACAAACTGATTTAAATAACCATTTAATAATAGCCATATTGTACATATTCTTTATTCTTCTTTTTTAATATCTTACAGTCAATTTTTATATTGTATATTTATGATTATTGACCTGCAGTAATCAACTTCAAGTATTTATACGATATGAATCTATAAAGATTTGCCCATACTTTAATAGGGTACCACATAGGAGTGTGATTGTGGAAGACTGCACATAAACAATATAAACCGTCATGAATTTGCTAAGTAAGTGGAATGGAGGAATATTCCCAGTGGACTGCACTGAGAGGGACTTACTCCAGACTGCAGCACAGATACAGAAACCTCACAGTGCACGATGGTTCTCGTCATGCTGCAGGGAGAGGGGGCTTATGGATGGGTGGATAAACCACAGCCCTCTACAAAGTGCACAGCATGCAACCACTGCATACCTAACTCAATCCTGGTCTGCAACACTTCCGGGCCTGGCTCTCCCTAAATGTTCCCAAGACAATTTCCACTCTTTGTCCAGGCTAGGTTTGTCTTCATTTTGACTAGCATGATTTATTCTGCACTATAAAAGGTCAAATTATGTAGTTTGTTGTGTGCTTGGAAAGTAAACAAGTGGCAGCCCATGTACGCCTCCAGGATTCGGAGGTGAGAAGGAAAGATTGAGGCTGACCCCTCCCACCTTCTGCATAAACTGGCACCCCCTCCGGCAGGAGGCTGCATTGCATCAGGACCAAAACCTCACAACACAAGAACAGTGTTTCCCATCTGCAGCTGGCCTTATTAACAAGGCCCCACTGACACTGACTTTCATACCCCCTAACCCCACCTTTACAATACAGTACCCTCATTCTGTAAATCTTTGCTTGTGTAAATCCCATGTAAAGATCTTGCACATCCCTGCACATACTGTAATTTAAATAACAGACATATTGTACATATTCTTTATTAATTGGTATATCTTATTGTCAATTTGAATAGTTTATGATTCTTGACTATCAGCACCTCCTTTATCTTCTATTTTTTCTACCCGCTATGTTTGCCATTATGACCCAAAATACCAAAACAAAGTCCTTGTATGTATAAACCTACTTGGCAATAAAGCTGATTCTGATTCTTCTGATGAGCCAACTGTTGGTCTCCTAAGCAGAAATAGTTAGAATTTTTTCCACAGCAAATACTGAGAAAAAGCATGCAGCCAATAAATCAACCTCAAGTATTTATAGCATATGAATTTATAAACATTTGCCCATTCTTTAACAGGGTAACACACAAAGGAACTGCATATAAACAATATAAACTGTCAAATTTGCTGAGTAAATGGAGGAATATTCCCATTGGACTGCATTGAGACGGACTTACCCCAGACTGCAGCACAGATACAGAAACCTCACAGTGCATGATGGATCTTGTTGAGCTGCCGGGTGAGGGGGCTTATGGGATGAGTGGAAACACCACAGCCCTCTACAAAGTGCACAGCGTGCAACCACTGCATACCTAACTCAGTCCTGGTTTGCAACGCTTCCTGGCCTGGCTCTACCAGATAAGATAATTTCCACTTTTACTTCAGGCTGGATTTGTCTCCATTGTGACTGCCGTGCCTTATTCTGCACTATACAGGTCAAAATTGGTTTCAACTCTAAAAAAGGTAATAGATTCTTAGATGTAATAAATGACATCATCCATTCTAATTTTCAGAAGATTCCTAAAAATATTTCCCCTGAAAACTTGAAAAGCACCAATAATTTTATTTTTTTAAAGAAAAAGATGACCTTCTAGTGCAGGTCACGCTCATGCGACATCGCACACATCTGAGATTAAATGTAACCTTGTACTTGTAAAGTACACAGAGGCATGGGTACATTGATTAATCATTAGCCAGGCACATGTGTGGCGTCTGGATCTCCTTCACAGCATTCAAACCATGAAGCTCAGAGTGTGCTGTGGTGGAGTAGAGACTCAGGGGCATTCATCATTTTTATCATTTTTTTTTTTTAAGACTTTAGTGCCGAGAACAGACATTTTCAAGTTAAAATGCAGTCCATGACCACAAACCTAGATGGCAGAGTACTGCACTCATGTAATGTTGTATATTCTTTTTTTATAGACCAGATTCTCATTTACAAACTTGCAGGAAAACGATTCTTTTCTACGTTATTTGTATGTGTTGTGTGTGACACTGCTCCCCCATCAGACAAAAGCGAGACCCTGAACACCACATGTCGTCAAACACACACACACACACACACACACACACTTCTGAATCTCAATAAGGTCCAAAAATTATTAATGCCACATAAAAAATTATATTAAATATTTTTACCACTCCTTTTATTACTATTAGAGGAAGTTGAATATTGCTATGGAAACAGTAAGTTGTGCAGGAGACTGTATATTAAGCCTATAGTTGTTTACATTTTGGCAAATTGGCACCATTAAACCTATGCTGTATTAACTGTTAGCAGCACCAGTTTGCAATGTAACCATAGATGTGCAGAGAGAGCTATCACTTGAGTATTTTAACAGTGAAGAAAACCTTTAAACAAAAAAAAACAAAATAATGGTGATCCTCATTCAAATTCTATTTTATACTTTCAAAGAGGATTTTTTGGGACATTTATTCATGATGGACATCAGAGACAATTGACAATGTCTGACCATTTCTGACAAACAACTGTTCAGAAAAGGTACTAACTTTCTCAGGCCAGGACTCACCCTTTGGAGACAGGAGCAGACAGTTTGGTGTCCATCACTAACTGTGAGAGCTGATAACAATTCCAGTCTCCCACAAACTTAGTGTCATCATTTTAACAGTTTATTTTGATTGATGAGAAAACATATTGGTTTAAAGGACTATCTGGTACTCCAGTGTTGGCTGTTAACTTACAGCAGCCGCCAGTGCTTGCTCCAGGTCCTCAACGATGTCAGCCTCATCCTCAAGTCCCACAGACAGCCGGATCAGTGTGTCACTGATCCCCAGGACATTCCTCTCTTTTTCTGGCACTGATGCATGAGTCATAATTGCTCTGAATGACAATAGAACAACTTCCATATAAGTCATACACAGAAAAGCTATATAAAGATCAGAGCAGAGACACAGACTGCATAATGGAAGTAAAGTATCTCAAAATCTGTGTCCAATAGGATTTTCTGCTTGATCTCTGCTGCCACCTTGTGGTGCCATTTGTTACATTTCATCTTCCATCCCGTTTACTTAAAGTTTCAGTTTTACTTGCACATTAACATTTGTATTATTTAACTTTACTACCATTTCTGTCATGCTTTACACACACACCACTGTTTTTTCTGCTGAATACCAAAAGTCAACACTGTACTAAAAGGACTTGTTCAGAGTAAAATTCTGCAGGGATACTTACGGATGTTCTGCTAAACTTTCATAACCACCAAGACTCTCGGCTATCGCAAACATCTGAAACAGGAGGAGAACAGAAGGCTTCAAGTGAGACATAGTGCAGGCCATACAAAATATGTACACACATGTGAAAATAAGTTGAAGGAATAGACAAAACACGACAAGTAACTAACTACTGAAACTCCTTGAACCACAGTGAGTGTCTTTGCTTAAATTTTGTGGTTTGGAGCATTTTTAAAAGATACATTCGTCTGTCATATACTACAAAATACAATCTGGTCCTCTTGTGACAATACTAGCTGTTTCAAATTAGCATGAAACTAAAATAATGTGCAATCTGTTTGAGGATAGTTTCAAATTTCCAGTTTCCAAGGTGACCAAATTGAATGATTTTGGGATGCATTCATGATCATGCTTTGGAGTCTAAGTTGAGCCCCAAAATTTTCACAGTCGATTATTGCATCATCATGGACAGCAGGCTCTTCTATTGGACAGATTAAAACACTCAAAGTCTCAATCAGGAAATGCCTTTAAGTAGGAATGCAGTGCTTCGCTAAAGCACTCTTACAGTCGTGGTATTGAAGTATATTTTCCTTCATCTGTCCTGTCAGCCTGGGAATCTGATCCACTCATTTTGCAAAACCCCTCTAGTCTCACAACATTTGCAAAACAACAACAAAAACAAACAAACAAACAAAAAAACCCAGTTGAGATCAAATACACATTTACTGCTAAATTACTTTCAGGCTACTGAGGAAGGTGGTAGCATGCTCCAGTTTTCCCTTAATGTAGAAGGTGATCATCCCCGGACATCCGGTGCATTGTCTCTTCATGACTTCGTGCTGGGGGTGTGAGGGAAGGCCTACGACCAGGGAGGGAAAACATAAAAAAAAAACCAAACACAACAGTCAAGTGACGATTACAGATCACGTCAAGGCACAGATACAATACAACAGGTTTACTCTGACCCTGGAGTGTTTGCTCCTTTGGTACGCTGCAATTTCAAATAGCTGCAGGTGTATATTTGGGGTGTCGCTGCAGATCTCATGGAAGCAATGTTAACAAAAAAATCTAAACGTAAAAAGATGGAAGAAGGGAAAGGTCTTTTTGAAACTCATGCTACTTGTGAGAACATGAAACTTTTGCTCATGAGCCCTGGTTTGTTTCTACGAAATAACTACCTGTAAACACTTTTTTTTTTTTTTTTAAATGTGAACTTTTTGAATAAAAGGTAAAGTGTTCAAACATTGGGAAAGAATGACATTAGTGTTACTCTAGACTTCTTTAGATCAAATAGTAAGATACCAATTTATTCTGTTGAAATATGAAATAAATCCCTATGGAAGGCCTCTCTTAAGCAACGTGAACTTAAATGATCCACAATTATTGATTAAAAAGTAACTGCAGCTGCATGTTTGACAAAACAGATTTACAATCTGGCAGTAAAGCGATAAGAGGTAAGTTTCAACAATATCCTGTTATGATGCGAGTGGTGAATAATGCATTGCTACACTCCACTGCTGGGAGATCACCTGGGAAAATGACGCGCTCTACCCTAGGATCGTCCTCCAGAAACTTGGCAGCAGCCATGGCGTTCTTGAAGTGTCGCTCCATCCGCAGGTGTAGCGTCTTCAGTCCGCGGTTGCAGAGGTAGCAGTCAAAGGGAGACGGTACACCACCCAGTGCTGAACCAAGGGAAGATCACGTGGGAGGTAAATAAACAAAGAGGTTCCAAAGCCTTCCAAAACCCACATCAGGCAAAAAACAAAAGCATAAACAAATACTTCGTTCTGAGAAGGTTTTAAATTGGTTCTGAACTTTGGCCTCGGGAGAATGTTTTGGTTGTTTAATGAGCGGATGTAGGTCAGGAAATAACCAGTCCACCAAATACTGAGCGTGGCAGAGCCAGACATTAGGTGAATGTCTGACACTAGAGCTGTTCACTTTCTGAGATCTGTGTCCTTAAATCACCTCATTCCAGACACATAACTGGTCAAACTGGATCCAGCAAATGTTTATCCACTTGCTTAATAATTTCAACCATAAGTCACCTCCCAAGATATTTAGTGACTTTCTGTCAACAGACTTATTGCTTCATCAACAGTGTACTGTAAAGTATATCTGATGAAGTCTGTCAAGGCAAACCTGAAACGGCATTTTGTCAAAATGTGGTATGTACCTAACAAAAGCAAATGTAGTTTAAATTTGTCGCTCTTTCTACTCACCATTTTGCAGGAACTTCAGTCGCTCATACAGATCTTCCCGGTTCACTGAGACCAGACCCATGACCACATCACTGTGACCTGTCAAATTAAAAGGCAAGAATAAAACACTGCCATTGACTTTTAGCTTTGCCAGACAATTGTTTGATGAAAATATTGGGAAAGATCAAGTCTAATAGTTTCAAAGTCCTAAACTTTTGATAATGAGGTGCTTGCTGGTAAGAATTACAGACTACAGATCCTCTTCATTCCTCATGTAAGCGGACAGAAACTGTTCTCACCAGCCATGCCCAACAGTGCCCCCACTACTCTGATGTATTTTCCATCTTATGTTTGTAAAATAGTAAAATAGAAAAATGTTGATAACCTACCGTTCATGTATTTGGTGGCTGAATACATGCAGACATCAGCTCCCAAAGCCAAGGGGCGCTAAGAACGTACAAGCCAAACGCAAGAGTTAATCAGTGACTTGTTTCCACATAAACTGGAATTTGATAGCAGGAAACTATTAATCTGCCGTTGCAAAATCAAAAGAGCGTGAAGCAAACATCTGGCGCTCTGACCTGGAAATAGGCAGACATGAAGGTGTTGTCCACAACCACCACGATGTCTTTGTTGTGATTGTGGACCAACTCAGAACAGGCCTTGATGTCAACGACCTTCATCATGGGGTTGGTGGGCGTCTCGATCCACACCAGCTACACAGAGAAAGGGATTACACACGGTAGAAAGAGATTGCACATCTAATGGTGCATTTACCATGAAGACCAACAACAGTCATCACATAAAGTGCTGATTCACAGTGACTCCTTCAAGGGAAATGACACACCAATGATGCAACATTGTAGTATCAGACTTGAAGCAGCAACTTTAAAAATGAATGATAAAATCTGTTGGACACAAGGAGCCCTTTATTGCTGTAATATCATCCTTTGACCTACTTTAGTGTTGGCCTTCAGAGCAGCCTTCAGCATCTCTGGTTTTGTACAGTCAGCAAAAGACACCTCCAGACCAACATCACTGGCAACTCTCTGAAAGTAACGGTTGGTGCCTTGCAATTGAGAAGTGAAATGAAGTTAATGTTTTCTAAAAACAAAAAAACCAATTACTGTTAAAAATGAATACATTTCCACAGCCATTTTGTACATGTGAGTAATGCATTATTTGTTTTTCTACACCATTGTGCAAGTTACAGGGTGTAGTTAAGAGTGCCTCACCTCCGTACACGTCATCCATGCAGACGATCCCATCGCCCGACTTCAGCATGTGAGTGATGGTCACCGTGGCTGCCAGGCCAGAGGCAAGAGCAATGCCTGCAGGGGGGAAAGCACAAAAGTCGTTTGCATAGCAGAGGAAACAGAAGCTGCAGTTTGCATACATTTCACCCATTATGACTGATGATCTATTTTGTTTAATACATTTTTGTTAAATACTTCGCGTCTCTGTGGAATGTGCCTGTCATGATTACGTGAGCGCCTTTTATAATAGTCTAACTTACAATACTTTGCTCCATCCAAAGCAGCCACAGCCTTCTCAAGACAGTTTCTGGTAGGGTTCCCACTGCGGCTGTACTCAAACCCCTACATAAAAACATGATAAGACACTTCAGTCACCAAACAGTTATAATAATACACTGAGTTAAAATAATAAACAGACAGGTTGCCCAAACATAATTATGCAGTCATACATTTCAGATGTTATGCCCTGCAGGATTAGAACAATGAAAACTCTTCAATGCTTCATTATTTCAGTGGCACAAAAACTGGCAACTCCTGTTTGTCTTTTGTTGGATAATCTGTTAATAATGTAGGTGTATGCAGACAACTGAAAACTGAGAACCAATACTTACTTGTCTTGAAGTAAGACACTATGTCAAGGTCTGTTTAAAATAACAGGGTACAAGGTGAGAAAAGACAACCCCACCCAGTAATTTACTATTTGGAGGCAAACATGCTCATTGGTGGGAGAAAACTAAACAATGTCTTTGTTTAAATGATTGTAAAAAATATTTCCTAAAATAAGACCTTGCGTTTGCTACAAGGATTCTCTCTCTCTCTCTCTCTCTCTCCGATTAGATATAGAGAGAGAGAATATATAGATATATAGACAGACAGACACCTTGGACATACAGGTATTGTTGCTGTGTATATGAGAAAGATACTGAGAGGGATCCACAAGCTTACACACAATTGAATGAAGTATTTGGATTCTATGACAGTGGAAGTATTTAGCACTCCTGAAGGAGATTTGTCATGGATTACTTATGCCTTTGAACAGAGGGTTTGTGTGGTTGTCTCCCTGCGAAAAACACCATCTGTGAATATACAGTAGTAAAGCAGATAATGGATGTTCTAGTTTTACAAGTTTACTCTGGTTTGACAGATAAGATAGGCATTCCAAACTTTCTAATCCATGTTAAATGTGAGGATATGCCACATGATTAGTCCTGGAACGGGGAAAACATTAAAGATCATTCATTACCCTCCAAATGCATTGTGCCTTTGATTGAAAAACACACACAATAAACCTAAATGACCTCTGCTCTCATTAATTTTATGTGAGTGTGCAATTGTAACAGTGGTACTTTCAAACTTGTAATCTGTTAGCCAATTATGACTAACCTACAGTATAATCATTGACAGAGACAAACAGCAGTTGCATAAGTCATTTTTGTTGCAACAAACAGTGCCATTTAAACTAGTCACTATATGATTGAGAGAGGGAAAACTGGATATCCCCCTGCTGGTTTCAGTCTGGATTAATAATCTATGCAATTCCAATAAAGCACCTTGCTATATCAATACAACACAATAAAAGACAGGACAATTCACAGACTTCCACTAACCATATATAGAATATTACAATTGTTGTGTATAGATTACTATGCTCCTAGTTTTTTTTAAATAGTACAGTTTCTAGTTAATATTTTATTTATTTGTTTTAATTATTTTTCTTATAAAAAGGAGGTAAAAAGAAAATGGATGCTTTTTATCATTGTTACCTAATGGCCATGGAAACACTAGCTATTAAAATCATATCTAAAGAGGAACTAGAAGTAGCCTAATTAAAATAGGGGAAACCCAAACAAAAACGTCAATGTAAGTTATGCAGACGACACAAGTTTACTATTTCCTGTAATCTCTGTGTGTATTTATGTTGCTCTGTTCAGTGATTCTTGTGTTATTTGGCTGCTTTAATAAAGTCTTATCCATCCACCCACAGGGCAACAGCGATTCAGACAGTATTGTGTGTATTACGTTTGAGAGGTATATACACTAGAAAGTGTAGATTATAGTTTATTAACCGACATGTTTCTATGTCTCAAATATCTCCAAATACAACCCAACAACTGAATATTAATTTATAATTGCCCATTTCAGTCCTCCTTCTTGAAGCTGGATAGGGTCTGCTTCACGCACGTGGTTACTACCGGATCGTTCCTGTCTTCACACACCCTCCTAAAATAACCAAGGCGTTTCGGGCTACTTACGGCGTGGTTTCCTGGTTCGTTCTGCTTGAACGTGGTGGACAGAGAGATCGGCGGCACTACAGCCATTGATTTCCATTGCTCCGGCTCCTGACCGACGTGAATTGCCTCTGTGGCGAACGATTTAAACGGCGTGCTGAAGCCGGCGAACACATCGCTCTGCTCGTCTTCTTTGCGATTTAACTCCATAACAATGCGCTCCCCCAAGCGTGAACCAAACCCGGCTGAAGATGAGTATGCATTACCATGGTATGCTAAAGAGGAAAGCCATTTAACGTGGCTGTGCGCTGCGCTTCTCCTTGCGAGCCAATCAGCGCTCATCAACAAGCAGAGGAAGCCGCTGATTGGTTGTTCAGTAGGGGCGTCCCACCCATGTGATCATGCACGTTGTTTGCGTTTGGGTGTGTGTGTGCGTGTGTGTGCTTGTGTGTGTACTGATGTAACGCTTCCTGTTGCTTGAGTCAGGGAGGTTAAAACCTTTTGTCTCATTTTATTTAAGATTTACTTCAAGTTAGTTCTACTGAATTTTACAGTAGGGTTTATTTTAAGAAACGCAGAAAACAGTCTGTAAAGTCGAAATGCAATCCAAGTAACTAAAAAAAGGAGCAAAAGCTAAACTTATCTGTAACCACTCTGTATCAAGGCATATTCTCCACAAAGATGTCATAGTTGTGAAATATTAGCCTACATTGAATGGTGTGGATTTTAGCTCCTCCTGTCACACAAAACAGATAGGCTTCGTGTAGCTGTGCTTCCATTCTTGAGCCATAGGGGGAGGAAGTGCTCTTTACACCTTTCACTACAGTGTCAGTGTCTCTAGAATATGTTACAGACATAATATCTATATGTAAGGGGAACAAATCTCACACTGGAAGCTAAATATTGTGGCAAGACAAACACACAGCACACATCCTACAATTAGTTTGGCGCCTATAATGTACATTAAGGTAATGATGATGATACAACCAAGATAGATAGATAGACAGATAGCAAAGCCAAGTCACATAAATTATGAAACAGATAACAATATTCAGTGAGGTAGGAAAGAAAACAAATACAAAAGTCATAAATAACTAATAGAGATCTCCGCCAGGTGTTTCTGGGAGTATGTGGGAGGGGGTCAGGGAGTGCAGTTCAGGCTGTGTGTCAGCGTGTATGCATGAGAGTAGAGGAATGAAGGGGGGGAAGTTGATTTGCTTCATCTGGCGGAAGATAATAAACAGTCAACCTAAGTAAAAGCACAGAGGCTGAAATAAAAGTCTAATATGATCAGATTTACACCGTACACTGTAATTGCCACAGTAATACACTGTGCATTTGTTGTATATTGTGTACATACAACATACGCATGCATACATTAAAATAAAATAATAAACATAAATAAGCAAAATAGTTGTATGTACATACACTCATGTACAGATGCTTGCCTAAAGTATCTGATAAGTGCAAGTGAAGAACAGACAGCACAGAACCCATAATGACTGTATAATATGACATGATACATGTAATAAATGTATAGTGAAGTGAGCACTCTTCTCTAGCTATGGGGAAAACTCTATAGAAATCGTACTGTCTTATTGTCTCTGTAGAAATAAAGATTATTTCAAGCATTGCTGTGGACTTGTGTGGAGATGTTTTATTACATATATGTTTAACTGAGGACAAACTGTAAGATACTAGAAGGCCATAGGCCTAATGCTTATTTATCTAATCTGACTATAACCTGAAGTCAACTAGAAGACTGGAAATAATTAACTATCTGTATGTCTGGAATAGTTGCTGATGTCATCTTTGATCATAATTCAAAGTAAATTGAACAGTTTTGAAGTAATAATTATTTACTATACCCTATTGTCATTTTATGTTACCTTACACTTACCTTATACTTTTGAGGGATTTATTCTATTAAAATGACCTTATTTATTGTACAACTAGAATTCACATTTTGATACAGTGGAAACTTCTTATATGGATCAAAAAGCTTGGGACAGAATCATTCCTATACAAATGTTTAAAAAATTTGCTTCGTAATAAAGTAGTCCGCTTACAATATTGTTTTTGGGTCTTTTCAAACATGACAACAAAAATATCTGAATATTTTACGAAGACGTTTGTTTTCGAACTCTGCTACCAGTTCGGTAATGATAGCCTACAGTTCATTTTCGGGCCTGTTTAAATCCACCGCCAAGCTGTGGCTTAGTAGCCTGTTTGCCATTTTGTATAAAGCCCAATTCTGTTTTAGGCTCTAGCCAAATTATAATTTGAACTACAGTAAGCTATATTTTATATACAGTACTGTGCTGTATTACTGTATAGTCTATTTGAATAATACACAGTACAGTCATTTAATTTATACAATAATTTGAAAAACATTTGAAAGCTGCACTCCAACCAATTTCAACACTCAAATGCTACTTACACATGGATGCATTAGTAAACAATTCAATAACGTGATATAATAACTCTTACAGAAGCATTTTCTGCATAACGAATAATTTTAAGTATATTTTATTGATGATATATGTGTACTTTTACTGAAGTAATACTTCTTCCAGCATTGCCAACCCATGGTCTAGGCTTATGTCTATTTCAGTCTGTCTTCCTGAAAATTGTTCTAGGAAAAACTAGAGTCAAAGTCCTTATATGTAGGCTGTACACATACATGGTCAATAAAGCTGATTCTGAAAAGTACGTCATGCAGAATGACCCCTTTGAGTGTGTCACATTATTGCACTCGGGAAGCGGCCGAATTGTGTTATTGTTTTTGGATTTTGCATTTTAACGTCGTAGCTGAAGTGGAGCTAGTCTTATCAGTTTTCCCATGATATGAAGTTGTCTGTGCTGTTGGGTGTATTATTATTTCTATAATGCCTTATGAAGTGACCAAATAATATGTTACTACAGTCACTATAGCTGAAACCTCAAAATTGTACTTAAATACAACACTTGAGAAAATAAACTTGGTTACTTTTCCTCACTGGGTGTTAAATATTAGATAGAAATGTATTGAAGGAACAAGCATGAGCTTGTGACCGTTAGTAACCTATCCTGAACTCTCGCGATAATTCGAGGCGGAAGACATCAGCCGAATCTTCCGTACTAGCAAAGATGCTCTGTAGTCAACTGGAGCGGCTTATGTTGTGCAGCAACCAGCGATAGTTTTGGACGATAGGAGCAGAGCGAACGGTTTGTTTTCATCGTTAACCGGTGAACGGGAGCTGCTCTTTGTTCGTCTTCGAACAAACTGTCGTTTTTTGCATATCCAGCGGAGGGTTAAGTTAAGTGTTTTCATGTTGTGCAATTTACAGTGTTTGCGTGAAGACTCCCTAACTGGCGGATCGCATCAGTTCGCCCGGAGGGTCATCGTCAGCGACGACACCCTCTGCTCAGTTAGCGTCAGCTGTTTAGAAAATGACCGGAGAGAAGATCCGCTCCCTGCGCAAGGACCACAGGCCGAGCAAGGACCAGGATTTACTGGAGCCGGACGAGGAGGCTGCAACCGGGACGTTCACCGCCTCCAAGACGAACAACAAGAGCAGAGCGAGTAAAATCTTCAGTAATCACAAGTTAAACAAGTCTTCGTCCACGCAGCAGCAGAACCAACAGTCGCAGATTAATGCTAACACCAACACGCTGTCAACGTCGGATGTCATCGATGACAACAACAAAAACCCCATTATCCGAACCGCGCAAGACTTTCCGGTGCATGAATGTGTCTTTAAAGGAGATGTCCGACGCCTGTCTTCCCTCATACGGACGCAGAATATCGCCCAGAAAGACGTCCATGGTGAGTCCACCAGCTGTTTATCTATATTAGGCAGGATCCCCCCCAAACCAGTCACAATCGACCAATTACAAGGTCCGGGGAAGCTCAGTTTTAGTTAGCTGATAGGCCATCAGTGTCCAGCAGCACTGGAAGTAGGCGAGGCTTCTCCCTACCAAGGCCTGGAGAACTGATTCCCAAAATAAGGAATACTTTGAATCCACTACCCTACAGTATTTTGAAATCCAGTGCCTTCAAGTAAATCGAACAAAAAAGTGCATAAGATAGATTGTTTTCTTTAGAGGCTCTATGCCCCATCCCACCTACAGATCAGTCACAAAAACCTAGATAAGCTATCTTTGGTTAAATGCTTATTAGACGTTGGTGCATAGCCAGGAGTCAAAGGATTTAGGGAATATTTATTACTTATCGGAGACAGATAGCACCTCTTCTGCAGGGCAAAGTCTGCTCAGATAACACCACCATTTCCAAAGAAACACTCCCTGAACGGACAAAATGAGGAGATTATTTTGTTTGGTTCACCTGCCGAGACAACTGATGGCCTGTATCTGGTGCTCGGTGTCACAGCTGGAATGTGGCATGTCTTCAAATCAGAGCTCTGACATGTTGCAATGCAACTGGGCATTCGCCTCTGGTGTTGTTTTTAGAACTTGAGCCTGTATTTTTCAAAGGCTTTTTCGCCCGTCTTGAAGAGGGTTGGCACGGCTTAGTGGCAGTAGTTTGTGTGTTTACTCACATATCAGTTTAGCTTCCACTGGATACATGCTGAAGCCTGACTGTCACACAATATCATTCAAATCAGTTGGCGTTGATTAACAGTCAGTACAAAGATCAAGCTTTATTATTTGTTCTGTTGTTCCCATTGGGCACATGTAAAGCAAATATAATGTACAGGTAACTGTTATAATGATGTTTAATTATGTGATCCACATCACAAGAAAACATGACCAGTAGTTGTATCAGTCCGTTCAGATAATATTGGTATTGTGCGCCAGTGTTGTCCAGTCCTGACTTCAGAAGAAGAAGAAGAAGAAGAAGCTGGAACCATTCACTTTTGGCAGTTTTTGCTTGATGTATGATTTAAAAACAATTTTTCAATGCTTTGTGTAATACCAGTAAAATTCCATTCACCACCATTGAACTGGATTGACAGTAAACATCACAGAGACAAATATCTCCAAACTTCAGTGGAAGAAACTGAATCTATCTGCATGATACCGTCACTGGCAGGCGTGCAATAGCAGTTAGATGTTCAGTGTCTTACCCAAGGACACTTGAACAGAAACGTGATTGTTGGTGTGTGTGTGCAACCAAACACAGGCCTCCAACATCTTTGTGTGACCAGAAATTGACTTCACTTGTGCCGTTGCCCTACCTATGCAGTTTATGATGTAAATGCTCTGTATTTGTATTGCGCCTTTCTAGCCTGGAGGAGCCGGGGATTGAACCGCCAATCTTCCGATTAGTGGGCAACCCGCTCTTCCCCCTGAACCATTGCCAGCCATTTATCACAACATCGGGGCTTCTGCAAGGCAGGCCCTCTTTACTGCTCGCCCACCGCCCTTCTTCTGGAAGAGAAGCCTGAAGGAGCTGACGGGGCAGTCTGGCTTCCTCTTGAGGGATTTTCCAACACTTAAGAGGCACATTTCACATCCTGGGAAGAAAACCTGTGCTTCTCCACACCTGACCTTAAAACGTTGTTTTCCCTGAATGCATTTTTACCACGCTGTGTTTACTTTTATGCCAGTTAACAAGCTGCCACTTCGGCGGTGGAGTAGGTTAATAGACTATAATATTGCCTGTCAGGGTAGGAGAACACACTATAGGCATATACTTACCATATCATTTGGGATTTAGTGGATTCTGCCTCCCAATTTAAGCATTTAATTCACCCTGAGTGTGACAGTCCTAGAGGCACAGTGCTTGTCACAGACTCTCGTCTCGTATTCTTGATATCAAAGGCAGCTGACAAATTCTATTTTTTCCTCCCTCTTCTTCAGGAAACACGCCGTTGCACCTCGCTGTCATGATGGGGCACAAAGGTGAGTAATGTGTAATGAATGCATCTCCATGTTGTTTATTTTTGTCTCTCTCCGTAGCTTTCTAAATGATTCTGTCTGACAGTCTGTATGTCTTTTGTTTCTTGTGTTTCAGTTAATTCTCCTGTCTTTGTGTGTGCATTTGTCCAGTTAATCACTAGCAGACATTTGTCACAGATCACCACACAAATCCCAGACAAAAAGCTCATGCATGAATAAAGAGGTTGTGTTGATGGATTGTCACCTGGTCAAAAATGGGCTGAGAAAACTGTTTTCTTCCTTTCTTGTGGCCATGTCTTATCTTCTATTTAATATATTTCTAGAGACTATTAGAACATATTTAATCAGTGGGGATTAGATAATGATGACACAGCTAGAAATAGGATCCTCTCAGTGGCTGAAGTCTCTTGTTCTGATTGGTGTTCCACCGCTGGCTCAAAGACTAACAGTTTGAAGCTGGCAGAGGGGATAATTAGTTGAGATAAGAGATGTCATTTTCAATGTCCATAATGTTTGCTTAGTGTGTTGTTTCTCTTGTGCTGGAGAGTTTACTTAGTAATTATCTAAGTCTTTGGTTGAGTTAGAATCAGTTGTGGACAATAATCGCACAAAATGATGTGAAGTTTTGGCATGTTTCACACAGATGGTAGAGCTTTGTGCATTTTCCCAAAGATCCAAAAGGGTTACAACTTATGTATGTAACACATCCTACAATAGCAATCACAACAAAACAACTGGCTAATCTGATGAATATGTCATAATGTATTAGTGCTCTGTAGAAACCTTTACATGATCTAGTTTTTAACTGAATTGCACTGGCCAGACTGAAAGCATGTGCATGAAATATTAACACGCTGCCCCTTTGTGAGGCGATGCTTACATTTAATTTCACAAAGAGACTTCAGAACATGCTATTGAAAAATTAATCCCCCTCCATCTTTTGTTTACAGCAGGCTCTCCGTTAACAATTCAAGCATAGGGTTGCTTGTACTGCAAGTCCCCATTTGTTTAGTGTCTGTCATTGGAGCATGGGTTTCAATTGATTTCACATTCGCAAAGTTCAATTCCTGTCGCTGGAGTGAAGGCCCTGCCACTGCCCATTGGTAATTCAGACAGCGGAGAGGGCTGAATTGTCGTGGTGGACGGGACGCTATGGAATTGATTGTGTTAATGAGGTTGCCTATCTCTTGCCTAAGCTGCTCCCCCATCCTCCAGGGATGCTCAGGCCAGACAGGCTGAAGGCTACAGCATGAGATCATAGTCTGGGTGTGGCTGGTCTGTATGGATGGAAAGGACAGGGCTCTCTTTGTGTATGGCCGAGCGTGTGTTTATCGTTTACCAGACTAGTAATGACAGCGATGCATGTCTGTACTGTTGGACAGGTGAAAAATACCTTGTAGAAGAAGAAGAAGAAGAAGAGAGAGACCGTTTTTGTCACTAACAGCCAAAAACGGAGAGTACTGCGGTGCATATTCGTGGTTCTAAAATGAAATATTGAGAAATTTAAGGGACTTTGTTTTCTCACAGGGCTGCCAAACATTTGTCTGGGGAAATGTAAACAGCAACTGCAACTAAAAATTATTTTCATCAGCGATTAATATGCCAGTTATTTTCTCAGTTAAGTGGTTGGTATATAAAATTTTGGAAAATACAGAAAAATACCCATTACAATTTTATAGCCCAAGCTGACATCTTCAAAAATGTTTTGTTTTGTCTGACCCAACACTCCCAAATACATATAACTTAAAATAAAATGAGAAAAAACAAGCAAATGCTTGTTCATGTTAAAAAAGGATGTAAACGAATTGACTGATCATTTCAGTTCTAGGAAAACAGGGAAACAGTGACTGAGGTAGAAGATGACACGTGAAGTTGAGAGAAAAGCCAAATGAGTAATAAAACAACTCCTAAATCTATGATGTGAATGAATGTACGACAGTGGATATTTCAATTCAATAAATGGGTCTGCTCTTCAGGTCACTATCTGACTCATTATTTGCAATGTGTTCCGAACACATTCTCTGGAAATGAAACTCTGTGGAAACTGAACACACAATACTGAATTTCACGCCCAGTTTTAAGATAACACCATGATCAGAGGTATAAGATGCCTGTTTCCTGATGCGTCCCCCTTCAAAGGACAGAAAAAATGTTTTCCTTTTGTGCAGGGGCTGTGATATATGTTTCTCACAAAGATAATATCACAAAGATATTTCAGATTGGTTTCAGAGATATAAGATCGTTTTTGCAGCCAATGTACGAGTCTGGCAGGGTTAGTCTTCTTCTGGTGTGCTGGCTTAAATCGAGAGAGGCGATTCGAGTCTCATTATGTACATAATACAATATTAATTTTGTCTGGACAAAAAACACAACATTGCTTTGGGGAGTATCAGATTTGCCTCAGTGAATGTGACAATGTGATTCTTTAGCTCCTGTTTGATTCGGTGGCTGAGTGAGTGAGTGATTGATGGTGAGCAAGTGAGCGAAAAAGCCATTTTATAGATGTACTCAGCCTGGATCAGAATGGGCGGTGATGGTGGGGGTTTTAACAGCCCACAGAGCCTCTTGACAAGTGCCCCTATTGCAGCCAGTGCACGTACTGAAGCACTTTGTTTCTCCATCCTGCCCTGCCTCCCTCATTCCTCTGTTGTTAGAGTTGTATATGACTCAAGCAGGACCTCCGTACAGCTGCTGCACATGCAATCAACCCAAAAACCCGCAGGGACACTTTTATCAATACTTTCATGACTGTGTAGCAAACCATGGCTAATGAGTTTTAGGCCAAATGTTAATGTATCCAGGCAGCTCTTTTTGATTTGATTCATATGAATGACCTGCAGTCGTTTTTTTCCCAGCTTCCTACAAGGAAAATGCAAAGACAACACCAACTCAAAAAAGCTATGTTTATATTTTTTCATTATATTTTAACTATTATATGATAGAGAAACAAATAGTCAATTTATTGATAAGTTGACAGACAGAAAACAGCTTTATAGGGGAGGGATGCTTTTTTTGGTCAGCTGGCAGTAGAGAGATGTCAGGAAATAAAGGGAGAGACAGGTCCGAGGGATGTTGCTGTCGCTGGTTGACGTCCTAACTCCTACAACACCAGGGCACCCCAGTCAGCATCTATTTGATTAATGATCAATGTTAATATCAATATTGTTTTTCAAGCAGAAATAAAAAATGTTCTCTGGTTCCAAGCTTCTCAGATGTTTCTTTGCCATATATGTAAATAAACAGAATATTTTTGTTGGTCGAACAAAGCACGCAATGAATGTCACCATGGCTTTCACCATTTTCTGACAGAATGATTCATGTAGAAAAGGATCTGCAGACTAATCAAATAATTGTTAGCTGCAGCCTTAAATAATAGCTGTACTACTTTTTGAATCTTTAATAGTTCATAATGTATGTCCTACTGCTTCTGGTATTGTGCTCCAGTTACTATTTATCTAGATTTAATAATGTTAATCAGTGAAAAGCCAAGACAGATCTTCAACACATATTTAAAGCACAGTAAACAAATGGTGTAGAAACCATGTCTCCATACACTGTGGTGACTGAAATCATTCATATATTTTTGTCAGTATCAGTAAGTCCATAGACTCGACTCCTCGTACCTATTTGGCTGAAGCCAGACCAGAAGTCAGCAAGTTCGCCACTCAGGATGCACGGCTTGGCTCTTCTCTGTATGTCTATGTAATGTATATCTGATAAATTTTGTCATTATTATTACACAATCATTGGATTTGGCAGGGTGATTTATAGGTCAAAGGCCTGAGGGAATGCGAGGCTTACGTCAGAAAGCAAGCGCTCGAGCTCTTATTTTCTCAACATCAACCTCTGTTATTAGCTGCTCCGTCCCCGAGCCCAGGCATGGATCGGAATAATGAATTAACACAGAGGTTTGCCTTTTTTCTTTTTTTTTTGTTTGCTGATGTAAGGCTTTTTGTGAGGCACTCTGCAGTTAACATCTATCCTTTCTGGTGCCAACACAGCTTCTTTACTTAATGAGAGGATGCAATATGGCCGATATTAATCAATCTTTCCGAAGTGGTGCTCACCATTTGGCCTATATTCAGCACTTAACATGCAGATCACGTCCACAAGAATTGGGCAGGAAATTTAAAGAAGAAAATGAATTCACACTAGTCATGAGTCAAGTCTCTGAACCTCAGCTGCTCCCTTGCTGTGAACACAAAGACTTCCCGTTGGCCTGTCTTTTTTTGTTCATTTAGGTTTCCTTCGCCTTGTTTCCACCTTGAAGCCAAGCTGTATATTAGAGCAACATTGGTGTTGAGTATAATTGTTTTTGTAAAGAATATAACCTAAATGCTTTGGGTGCTGTCAAAAGACACATTTTTCCCTCTCTGTAACTATACGCTTGGGATAGTCACGCTCCTCTTTGTTGTGTGTATAATATGTTTAATTGGGAAGCGTTTCAAAATGTATTCCTCTCTGTCATAAAGAATGTATGAGACCATGGCCTCTTTCTCATTAATAAAACATAGAGAGTATGTAGATCATATGGGTGATTTGGTATTTTAGACTATGGGACAGTGTTGCTACATGTTATTATTATAATTTTTTTTCAAAAGTTATTGTTTGGTTCTTGACACCAGGTTGGCTCTGTGAGTACGCCACTTGCGTCAGCCTTTTTTAATAGTTTTCACAATAGTACTTGTGTTTTGCAGAGAAACAAGTCTGAACATGAGCGCCGTAACCAGTTTGAATGTTTGCCTGACTGGAATGCTGTATTGAGAGCTTCTATGTGGCTTGTGTCAGCCTAAGCGATTATTGAAAAGGCTGGTGAAGCAGCTGTAATAAAAGCCCAAGTTCCTGCCCCATCAAGTAAAAGCCCGACAGGAACATACCCAGCAGACTGTTAGCAGTTAGCCTCTGCTTTGCATGTGAGCGGTTTGCTGCTCACAGGACTGTTACTGTTCCTGCCCAGTGCTGAGGCGGAGCTGCACAGATGCCAACATGGTAATGAATGATGTCACGACAAAACTGACAGCTGAGCCGGGAACAACAGGCTTCATTTTTGGCTTGCTATACTTTGTTGTCAGGCTGCCCAGAGAGTGATGGGATTCTGTGCTGCACTTACTGCTGATCTTGCCATAGAAAAGGGTTTTTCCCTTTTGTTGGAGCACAAGCACAGCTCTAAGCGTTATACTGCACAGTACCAGGGGGTGTCTTTTTGATAAAGTTTGACATTTTATCCCTGAGAATTCTTCTTCATTTTATAGCAATATAAATTAAAAAATAAAGTAGGTGCAGAGTCTTGTGTAACTGTAGGTCCCATATGGCTCTTTGATTAATGCATCAGCTGTCAACGCAATCCTACACACACTCTGTCCCTCTATAAAACCAGGATTATTGTTATATCATTGGTTTGATGTTATAACAAACATCCTCACTTTGTATCACACATGTTTACAGTAGTCGGGCAACATTTCATATCAATATTTACTGCCAAGTGGTAAATGTGTGATCAGAAGTGTGCAGCAGCATTTGTGCAGGGGCAGGCAGCACAGAGGTAAAATGTAAAGCCAGTTACAGTGTCTTTCATTTTTGTTTGAGAAAATGAGAGCTGGGCACTGTGTTGCCATGGATTTAAAATTGTTTCTTGGGCTTTTATTTTTTGATAGGCAAAGGGGGGAGTATGAATCGGGATAAAGTGCATGCCCTGTGAATGTTTGTTTTTCTGTGTCTTAACATTTTCTATTCATGCATTGTGGCTGCATTGCATTAGAAAGACAAATGAGGAAGATCTTTAGAGCGTATTCACCCATTGGTGTTTGTCTTGAATAAAGGTCATTTCTGCTAAATACCACAGCAGTTTATATGTCGGTCTGTTTCTCTGTGTATATTTTTGAGTCTTCTCTGAGACAGCGTTTGATGATTAGGTGCAGAGTCTTTTCCCTGGTCAGAAGTAATGGGGCTGCATTAAATTTTTTTTATCACATCTCTTGTTTTTGCCTGAATTGTCTCCAATGCCCCCTGTTTAAGCAGAAAGCAGCAGCCTGGATTTTAATTGGTCGTCAGAGAAAAAAGCCACTTCAGATGTTGCAACTAACGATTATTTACTCAAATTGTCTTGTTTTCTTCCACACCCCAAAGATATTCAGTTTACTGTCAGAAGAGGAAAGAAAACAGAAGATATTAACATTTAAGAAGCTGGAATCAGTCGATTATTCCATTATCAAAGTAGTTACAGATGAATTGAATAGTTGACATCTAATCGATTAATCGTTCCAGCTCTATCTCTCATAAGTTCACTGCCAATTATATTCCAGCCAGGTATCTTAACTCAGAATGAGCCTGCCTGCAACCTTCTATCCCTGAGCAAATCGGTGCCTATTCCAAAAAAATCTAGATTTAAGACTAAAACCAAACAGACCTTTGTTATGGGAGCACACACTGGGTCGTGTTTGTCTCTCTTGTGTTCTTTGTGCTGCTGGTCTTTTGTTTGCACACTGTATAAGTTGTGTAACTTGTTTGTCTTAATTGTGTTGCTCTCAGTAAAACTGGTTTAATCTTACAGAATGTGCCCACCTGCTGCTGGCCCACAATGCACCAGTGAAGGTGAAGAACGCTCAGGGATGGAGCCCCCTTGCTGAAGCCATCAGCTATGGAGACCGACAAATGAGTGAGTATCCTTGACTGGCTGACTGGCAGTGTTTGATGATACACAGATAGTAAGACCTTTGACACCCCACCACCATTGCAACATACTCCCATTTCCACTGCATGGTATGGCTCAGCTCGCTTAGAACCTTTCGTTTTTGGTTTACAATTGGCAAAAGTTGTACATTGTACCAGGTACCTGGTGCTCTTTGTGGTATCACCTCAATCAAGGTTCAAAGTGAGTTGAGCCGATGCTAAAAGGTGGAGTTAAAACACTGCTGAGCGCTGATTGGTCAGACTGAATCGTTACTAGAATTGTCACTTGGGCATCACAGGACATCCTGCACAAATCCGCCATTTTTAAATAGCCAAGCTACCATCAATAGCGACCCCAATTTTTTAGTCACTCGACCCAGAGATTCCTCTGAAAAGGATCCAGCGAAAGTTCCTGTGTTTGTGTTACACTGAAGATGATGATCAAAATGAATCCCGCTGACATAGAGGGGGTTACTTTCTTCAGTGAAAAACGAAATTGAGAAAAGTACCAGGTACCAAAAGTGTGTCGTGTCAATGTGCCGTACAGTGCAGTGTGAATGAGGCTATACTGAGATAATGTTGGTCAGCCAGCTTTTTCACTAAAATCACTGTGGCTTCAGTAGGGTTTGAGTTTGGGTTTTCTCATGTGAAAACAAGTGATCGAGGACAGAAAAGGTCTGATCAACAGATGCAAATCAACAGTTGCCTCTGCACATTCTTCTACACTGCTGCCCTCCAAGTGAGGCCATGATGCCAGCCTGCCTCCTTTGTCCCTCAGAGAGAGAGGACATTCCTAAAGGCCTCAAGGCTTTTGTGCTCCGATGAAAAGCAATTCATTAGATGTTTCTCTCTCTCCTCATAGGCTGATTATGCTCAAGCCCCTGCCTCGCCCATTTCTCCCCACAGCTCCTAGTGGCTCAAACTTTTTTCAAGAAAAATATTTGCATTTCAAATGGATATATTCACTATTACTAGAAAGCTTTTTATCTTTTTTACTTTATAGGTGCATTTTTTTCCATTATCTATACAAAGTGCTTGAACATCTGGTCATGGGAAGGTTTCCCTCTGTGCGGTGGAGCTCTGTGTCAGTGGTGATTGACTGATGCTGCAATCTTACATAATGACATTTGAAACACAGCTACAATCCTGCGAAAAGACAGGCAGACTAATGTCAAATTTTCTAAAACACATATTAAGTGTCAGTCCATCTAAATGAAAGAGTTGGGGCTTATTAGTGCAGCTGCTTGGCACCAATATTGATCAGTCTACAGGGTTAAAGTGTCTCCATTGACTACATCCTCTAATCAACTCTCTAAAGCCACTTACCGTCCCTGACCAGGTTTACAAGTGTCTCTATTGACTGAAGCCTCTAATGAACTCTGTAACACCATTTTACTTTACTTCAGCTCGTCTGGGCTCATACAGACCACCATGTAACGCAGCTATAATGTGACAGTTTTGAGCAGCTATTTTGCTTCTGCTGCCGTCTCTATTCACCAATGCTCTTACATGCTGATTGCAGCATGTAAGGTTGAGGGAAATGTATACCAAATACTATAAAAGCAATTTACAGCACTTCTTAACAAAACAGAATGTAATGTGAAATTATATGAATGTATAACAATGTCTGTCTATACAAGTATCTAAGGGTTTTCCAGATAGGGTACGAATATAGAATTCACACTTGCTAGCTTTTTCAGGGCTTTCAAACACAATGTCTTCATCAGCAACTATAAAAAAGAAAGGATCAAAACACTAGGAGGTTGTGGAAAAAGCTTCTCCTTATGTTGCTGGAAGGTTTCGGTGCCCCTGTAGCCTTTGAGACTCGATAGGCTGCATTGAGATCGGCTTGAGGGGCACTATTGAAACATCGCTGGGTTGTCCGGCAAAGGAGCTGTGTGCAAGTGCACATTCCTGGTCGATGACTTTGTAACAACGCTGTATTTCTACAGCTTTTACTTTGTGATTGTTGTGACAAAAGAAAGAAGAAATGTTTGCTGAGTTGTAAAACCCTGTCTTATAGTATTATAATAGTAACTGTAATAGTGTTGTGGTACGTGAAATGCTTATCTATTATAAACTCAAACTGGACTTTCTGGATTGTATTTCATCTGTCTAACTACGCAGCCCGCTACATTGTTTAAACGCAGGGCTGACTTCGGTCTGAATGCCCTCTAAACGCTCTCTGTTCAAAAAGGCACAAGTTATTTTTTCATTGTCAGAGCAGCTATGGCTCTGGACATTATAAGGCAGATTTGCACCACGAGAAGCGCCAAACAAATAGTGATTCAAACACCTCCGTTGAATACAGTTCCGGGAAAGTGCAAATTCACCTGGACTGTCCCCGCTTTTCCTGGATCCAGACCAGGGCGATGAGTTTGTAGGCCAGAGCTTACTGGCCAGGCCTGCATCTGTCTGCTGCTTCAGGAGATGACTAGACAGGCAAATGCTCAGTCTGCTGGCAGACAGGTACAGTAGGTCAGCTGACAAAAGGAACTGCAGCTTCTGTTGCACTGAGCTAACTGAGAAGGACTGTTTGCCTCTTTGTGTTCTTTAATGTTGCTCAAAAGTACAGGGCAGGGCCTCTGTTGAGTCTTCACACTGTAAACGATCACACTTGGCCTTCCACACATTTACCTGGCTGCCACGATGACATGAAAGGAGAAAGGTCCTGTAGGAAACTGTGACCGTGTCAGCGCAATAAATGTTGAGGCCTTTACAGGCTTAGCCAAGCAGCGCGCTGCCTAGCAGTTATTCAGTATGAGTCAGCGTCCGTCAGGAGACTGGGAGGGAAGTGAAGACCTAGGAGCTTTGTTGGTTTGATTTACAGTCGAGGCAAATGTCCGGGCCTGCAAAGTGCTGAAAACTGGTAACATTATTTTGATCCATAGATCTTGTCAGATTAACCTGTGTCATTTCAAAGCAAATGTTTTCTTGAAGGGATTAATAAAAAAAATTTAACTCAGTGCTCTCGCTGTGTTATTTTTAGCCAATGTTTATGACTAATTTCCATGGATGTCCACGTTTATTTTGGCTGGAATGTGATTTGATGTATTTGTCACCGTAGTTTTGTCACATGTGGCTTTCCACTTGAACTAGGAGGCAAAATGTGGCTCAAAAATAGAAATAGTTTTGTTCAAAAAGAGTTATTTCGGTCCTCAGTTGCTTTCCACTCACACAGCTGTGTTGTCAGCTTGTTTAAACGCTGGCACAGTCATGCTGGTGTTTAAACATGGCTGGTAAAGGAGATCTGCTTGCTTGCTTTCACTGTTTCATGCTTTTTCTCACTTCAAAGAACATCGGACCTGTCGTGGAAATTGTCTGCAAGCACTCAACGCATAATGAAAACACTGACGGGTTGAAGATTAAAATACAGTGGTATGAAAAAGTTATTGCCCCCTTCCTGATTTCTTATTTTTTTGCATGTTTGTCACACTGATATGTTTCAGATTGTCAAACAAATTGAAATATTAGAAAAAGATAACACAAGTAAACACAAAATGCAGTTTTTAAATGAAGGTTTTTATTATTAAGGGAAAAAGATCCAAACCTACATGGCCCTTTGTTTGATCTGAAACATTTCAGTGTGACAAACATGTAAAAATAATAAGAAATCAGGAAGGCGTCGAACACTTTTTCACACCACTGTATATTGTACAAAATGGAGAACATTCCTACAGAGGTCAGAGGATGTGTCTCCTCATTTGTTCAGTGCAGTACACTTTTATAGCATTCAAGACAAGAAACACACCATAACACACCATAATTACGCTGACATAACAAAACACATGTACAGCATCTGGTCCCTCTCAGAGCATGACCACAATGAACACAGACAGTTATTCTCAGGGACCATACTTACAATAGAGAAATGAGCATGTGGCAGGTGGTTAATAGAATGACCACGTGATCAAACTTAGGGTTCACACTATTTTACTTTCACAGACCATATTATAAATGTACAAGATCAAGTGACGAAAATAGATGACATCTTTGTCTCTTCAAAGACCAGGGGAAAGTAAGGCTGTGATATCAAATTCAAAATTTAATTTTCTTATTTATTTTTTCCTTGAAAAGCATTGTGGTTAGGCCTGGTGTGACGATAGAAATTATCACCCCGCCACTGGCAAAAGGTTTGTTTTCACTTTTTCTACTGTTACAGCCAATTTAGCTAGTAAACAGCCAACATTTGGAAGATCCGTAATATTGTAAATTCCCTATATGTTGGTGACTAGCCCGTACCTAAGCCTTCCACAGCTTTAGTATTAGACTTACCACCAAATACTATAGTTTCATAGTTCAAACACAGTCTACCTCTGACTAAATAATATCAAAACAGAGTGTTAAAACAAAATAATAATGCCTGAATTGGCTAGATCAACCATACTAAACATATTAGGTGGTGATGGAGCAATGGATAAGACTATGCCTTTGGTGTGAGAGACCCAGGTTCAATGACTCATCCACCAATGTGTCCCTGAGCAAGACACTTAACCCCTAGTTGCTCCAGAGGCGTGCGACCTCTGACATATATAGCAATTGTAAGTCGCTTTGGATAAAAGCGTCAGCTAAATGAATAAATGTAAATGTACTAAAGGTTAACTAACTCCCCCCCCCTCCCCACCCCACCCCACTACATTTCTGCATACTTTTTGAAAGCAGCTTGTTATTTTTAATCAAACATTTATAGCTCTCCATCCTGCATCTGGTGTGTTATCTTTAGTTAATGTGGCCGTTTTGAGGCTCTTTAGATGTCTTGTAAACTTGTAGACTGACGCCTCAGTAAGTTTAAATATTTGAAACTATATCTAGATTATCCTGTTGCTGCTGCCTGCCTGCTTTGCTCTACGACACACTGACTCCACAGTGTACCTGTGTCAATATTGACTGTTCTCAGATTGTTGGGCACCTGCCAGCACCAGTTGTACACTTAGATCTAAGGCCTAATTGTTAAATAGTAGCAGTTTGTGGTGTAAATACAAACGTGTCCTGACTTTGTCTCTTTTTTATTAATGCGTAGAGGTGAAATCACTCACCTCATTAATATCAGGAAAGTGCCCTAATCAGTAACTGCCTAAATTAGCGCCAACATGTAGTGTCAGTTTGGTTTAGTATAACAGCGTTCGGCATTGCTCTTTGGGCAGATGGCGAGATTGTAGTCCTTTCCTTGTCCTGCTGAGAGGCGGCAAGGATCAGGCCGAGTCCCATCCAGGGCTTGTCCACACTCATTAGGCAGCCGGGCCACAAAGACACCCTCTTCCTGTACTTGTGTCTGTGTCAATTGGCGCATGTGTTGTCATGTGTATCAGTGTGCGTGCATGCGGGCCTGTGCTCTCATTTAGCCTTGTTTTAACATCAAGCCCTCCTCCCCCTCTGGGCTGCCTAGTGGGGAGCGCCATTCAGACAATATGAACATGTTTGTGTATGTTGACTCATCATGAGGAGCACAGGAGCTAGTTAGGCTAATGATTAGACCATATGTCTGCTATTGCTTTTAGTCCTATTAAAATGCAGGACAGTCTGCGTCTGTCACAAGCCAAGCATTTTCTTTTTTAATTACTGTTTTCAATGACTTTATAAGTGGCACAATCAAGTTGTCATTCAATCCCCTGCTGGCTTAATCAAAGCCCCACAATTTTGTCAGTGCACAACTGTTGCTCCCACTCCCCTTATAAACAATTATATATATAATAAATAAATAATAATATTTAAATAAATGTTTGCTAGTTGTATGTGGTTCCTTTTCCATTTTTGCATAAACAAGCAAGTTTCCTGTGGCCAATGGGCTAAAGAGCTGTGAATGCTAGTTAATCTGACCCGTCTTGTTTAAAGGTCTCTCCCCCAGGTTGTTAAGTAGGTAAAAGGCACAGCTCATTAGCAGATGAGCCAGAAGATGAGCCAGGCAGCATATCTGCCTGGCTCATTCCCTTTGAACATGCTGGAACGTTTTTGATCCCTGCAGGCGGCGTGCAGGGATCAGTGCGATGCTGCTGTGAGTGCCCCATCTGGCCCCAGGAAGTCAGCATAACTCTGAACCTAAAGCCATCGCCACTGTAAACTGCGGGATCTTTGCTTTCAGCAGTGTGTCATTGTTTACAGGATTTGCATAGTGAGTGAGTCTGTTCCTAAGATAACGGTGGTGACTTATAGTACATTCACACTGCCAGTATGTACTCCTGTCATTCAAAAAGCGGCCTGTTACAAACTGAAACATTCAAAATGGAAACAGGACCACAAAATCTACAACAATCCCTTTTGTTTACAGTGCTACATTAATGCAGCATTTATGCACCTTAAAGAAGGCTATTGTAGAGATTGTACAGCAACAACTGCTGACATGTTGAACACCTTCTTTACATTAAAATGAATGAGGAGGGGCTGCATGGCATGCAGAAGGCACATGCTCAAAAAAAGCTCCTTATGGAAGAAATCAGCCCTCTCTAAATGTGAGAAAGGTTAAATGTTTCAAAAAATATATAATAATAATCATGATTAAGGAGAAGCTGGTTTTCATGGCATGCACAACAAGAGCAATGTGGTGGAAAGAAATTTGCTTTTGAATATAGTGAATAAGTCTACTACGTCTTGGCACGAGTTAAGTGGTGGGATCAGTTTCAGCATATCTAAAGGTGATTTGAAAAGAATCACAGTCGGCTGTTCCAATATCCAATCGACCTTTTCATCATTTTTGAAGTGGAAAAGGTTCTTCGACGATTGCTTTGTGCAGCAAAAAGCTTCCTCATTGTTGGTGCTTTTGTTCTCACTTAATCTCTCTTTCTCTTTTTGTTTCTCGTTCAGTCACAGCGCTGCTGAGGAAGCTTAAGCAACAGTCCAGAGAGAGTGTGGAGGACAAGAGGCCCAAGCTGCTGAAAGCCCTGAAAGAAGTGAGCGGTCTTTACTCAGTTGATGCTGTTTCTCTTTTCCCCTCATCAGATCTTCTTACTTCTCTTTCTGCTCTCATCTTGTTGTCCCTTTTCTAGCTCCTCTTTTCTTGTCTTGATTCCTCCTCTCCTGTCCTGTCCTCTCCTATCGTTGCAAATACACAAACATCCCTCCCAGAAATCAGTCGAGTTTGTCATTCACAAATTACTTCATCACAACAAAGCAAAGCCAGGAGGGACACACAGACACACAAGGCTGTTTAAGGCTAAATGAAACCTCACAGTTTTTTTGTGGCTGCATGGTATGACGCACACTTATGCATGTAACTACTAACAGACGTGCTGTTTAGAGTTGTGACTATCCTTCAGGGTTTGTTGTGGCTGTCTGCCTGACATGATGTCTCTCTCTCACACACACACACACACACACACACACACACACACACACACACACACACACACACACACACACACACAC
>NC_060154.1:15039382-15044024 GCF_021292245.1 Micropterus dolomieu | reverse complement strand
ACCTCTGACATATATAGCAATTGTAAGTCGCTTTGGATAAAAGCGTCAGCTAAATGAATAAATGTAAATGTACTAAAGGTTAACTAACTCCCCCCCCCTCCCCACCCCACCCCACTACATTTCTGCATACTTTTTGAAAGCAGCTTGTTATTTTTAATCAAACATTTATAGCTCTCCATCCTGCATCTGGTGTGTTATCTTTAGTTAATGTGGCCGTTTTGAGGCTCTTTAGATGTCTTGTAAACTTGTAGACTGACGCCTCAGTAAGTTTAAATATTTGAAACTATATCTAGATTATCCTGTTGCTGCTGCCTGCCTGCTTTGCTCTACGACACACTGACTCCACAGTGTACCTGTGTCAATATTGACTGTTCTCAGATTGTTGGGCACCTGCCAGCACCAGTTGTACACTTAGATCTAAGGCCTAATTGTTAAATAGTAGCAGTTTGTGGTGTAAATACAAACGTGTCCTGACTTTGTCTCTTTTTTATTAATGCGTAGAGGTGAAATCACTCACCTCATTAATATCAGGAAAGTGCCCTAATCAGTAACTGCCTAAATTAGCGCCAACATGTAGTGTCAGTTTGGTTTAGTATAACAGCGTTCGGCATTGCTCTTTGGGCAGATGGCGAGATTGTAGTCCTTTCCTTGTCCTGCTGAGAGGCGGCAAGGATCAGGCCGAGTCCCATCCAGGGCTTGTCCACACTCATTAGGCAGCCGGGCCACAAAGACACCCTCTTCCTGTACTTGTGTCTGTGTCAATTGGCGCATGTGTTGTCATGTGTATCAGTGTGCGTGCATGCGGGCCTGTGCTCTCATTTAGCCTTGTTTTAACATCAAGCCCTCCTCCCCCTCTGGGCTGCCTAGTGGGGAGCGCCATTCAGACAATATGAACATGTTTGTGTATGTTGACTCATCATGAGGAGCACAGGAGCTAGTTAGGCTAATGATTAGACCATATGTCTGCTATTGCTTTTAGTCCTATTAAAATGCAGGACAGTCTGCGTCTGTCACAAGCCAAGCATTTTCTTTTTTAATTACTGTTTTCAATGACTTTATAAGTGGCACAATCAAGTTGTCATTCAATCCCCTGCTGGCTTAATCAAAGCCCCACAATTTTGTCAGTGCACAACTGTTGCTCCCACTCCCCTTATAAACAATTATATATATAATAAATAAATAATAATATTTAAATAAATGTTTGCTAGTTGTATGTGGTTCCTTTTCCATTTTTGCATAAACAAGCAAGTTTCCTGTGGCCAATGGGCTAAAGAGCTGTGAATGCTAGTTAATCTGACCCGTCTTGTTTAAAGGTCTCTCCCCCAGGTTGTTAAGTAGGTAAAAGGCACAGCTCATTAGCAGATGAGCCAGAAGATGAGCCAGGCAGCATATCTGCCTGGCTCATTCCCTTTGAACATGCTGGAACGTTTTTGATCCCTGCAGGCGGCGTGCAGGGATCAGTGCGATGCTGCTGTGAGTGCCCCATCTGGCCCCAGGAAGTCAGCATAACTCTGAACCTAAAGCCATCGCCACTGTAAACTGCGGGATCTTTGCTTTCAGCAGTGTGTCATTGTTTACAGGATTTGCATAGTGAGTGAGTCTGTTCCTAAGATAACGGTGGTGACTTATAGTACATTCACACTGCCAGTATGTACTCCTGTCATTCAAAAAGCAGCCTGTTACAAACTGAAACATTCAAAATGGAAACAGGACCACAAAATCTACAACAATCCCTTTTGTTTACAGTGCTACATTAATGCAGCATTTATGCACCTTAAAGAAGGCTATTGTAGAGATTGTACAGCAACAACTGCTGACATGTTGAACACCTTCTTTACATTAAAATGAATGAGGAGGGGCTGCATGGCATGCAGAAGGCACATGCTCAAAAAAAGCTCCTTATGGAAGAAATCAGCCCTCTCTAAATGTGAGAAAGGTTAAATGTTTCAAAAAATATATAATAATAATCATGATTAAGGAGAAGCTGGTTTTCATGGCATGCACAACAAGAGCAATGTGGTGGAAAGAAATTTGCTTTTGAATATAGTGAATAAGTCTACTACGTCTTGGCACGAGTTAAGTGGTGGGATCAGTTTCAGCATATCTAAAGGTGATTTGAAAAGAATCACAGTCGGCTGTTCCAATATCCAATCGACCTTTTCATCATTTTTGAAGTGGAAAAGGTTCTTCGACGATTGCTTTGTGCAGCAAAAAGCTTCCTCATTGTTGGTGCTTTTGTTCTCACTTAATCTCTCTTTCTCTTTTTGTTTCTCGTTCAGTCACAGCGCTGCTGAGGAAGCTTAAGCAACAGTCCAGAGAGAGTGTGGAGGACAAGAGGCCCAAGCTGCTGAAAGCCCTGAAAGAAGTGAGCGGTCTTTACTCAGTTGATGCTGTTTCTCTTTTCCCCTCATCAGATCTTCTTACTTCTCTTTCTGCTCTCATCTTGTTGTCCCTTTTCTAGCTCCTCTTTTCTTGTCTTGATTCCTCCTCTCCTGTCCTGTCCTCTCCTATCGTTGCAAATACACAAACATCCCTCCCAGAAATCAGTCGAGTTTGTCATTCACAAATTACTTCATCACAACAAAGCAAAGCCAGGAGGGACACACAGACACACAAGGCTGTTTAAGGCTAAATGAAACCTCACAGTTTTTTTGTGGCTGCATGGTATGACGCACACTTATGCATGTAACTACTAACAGACGTGCTGTTTAGAGTTGTGACTATCCTTCAGGGTTTGTTGTGGCTGTCTGCCTGACATGATGTCTCTCTCTCACACACACACACACACACACACACACACACACACACACACACACACACACACACACACACACACACACACACACAGTAAACATTTAGTCATGTACAGCCTGACATGTAAGCTTTTCTGAGCATCTAACCGAGGAGCCTTGCTGAATCGTTGTTGCTGCCTCACTTGAAGTTATGGAGGCCAAACTTGTAGGCGTAATCATCTGGCGATTTTAGCTTTTCAGGTCAGCGGTGCAGCAACATCGCCCCCACAGAGTCAGGGAGCAAGTAAGCAGATGGGCAAATACAAAAGCAAAAGAGCAACATATCTAAAACCCTGTGTTTTTAACCGCATTTAAGAGGTCACTATTAGCAAAAGCTTGTTTCAGTGGATTTCCACCGTCAGCCTTCATGTAAATGCCAGATGTCTGTACAAGTTGACACTCAGGCGAGGCTACATTTGACTTGACAGGTCGCGATCCTTCCTGGACGATGAGGCAGAGATGCTGGAGATGTGATTTTTCTGTGTCATCCTTTCTCAGAGATTATATAGCTCTGGGAATCGATGATCTCCTGCCAGACTGACGTCATCACCGAGTGCCAGATTGAGACCACCGGTGGTGCTGATGAGATCATCTCATCCCACCGTTGTACCTCACAGGATAATTAGGCTGTATTGATTTGAGTCAGTCAAGCGTGATTTGTTATGGATGTACATAAAGGCTCATGTTTACTCAGGTCCATGGAAGCTGAAAGGCTTTTATACACATTTTGATTTCTATTCTGCAAAGAAGTCTTTTTTATTGTTTGTAAAATTGGTCTAGTTTCTAATTTTTGCTGCATGCACATACAAGCCAGCAACAGATATGTAACTTCTGTATAACCCTGTTTTTCTACCTTTTCCTCTCGCCTATTTTCACTTGGGATTAACATTTCTTTCTCTTCATTTGCAGCTTGGAGACTTTTACTTGGAGCTTCACTGGGACTTTCAAAGCTGGGGTGAGTCAAGCAGCACCTTTTGCTGGGTTGCAATAGAGAGGTTGACAAGACATTATCCTCTGTAGAAATGAAGCATGTTTCCTCAGTAAGGGTGAAGTCTGAAACACCAACAGAAGAATGTGTTACAGACAGGAAGGTGTGATGCAATCTGTCGACGTCTGTCTGGTTAGTGAGTGTAGTGACTGTTAGTCACCAGTGGGTGCAGGCTGAAAATCACTCCTCCTGCTGGACATGAACGGACACACACCATCCTCTAATGTCAATGTCCCTCCTCATATGACCGTCAGGAATATCTGCCAATAACAAAAGCAGAATTTATTCTCAAGTTGTAACGAATTTACACATAATTTCACTGTTGGCAGATGAAATCAGACGTGCATCCACGGGTGTAGCAGCATTTGCTTAGTCTGTATAGTGTGAGCCAGGACTAAATTCTGTATACTTTGTGAATTATTGACAAGGTGAGCAAGATTATGTAATAGACGCACCATAGTAACTAAATGTAAACTGGTTGCATAACAGTGTATTTGTAAATGGAAATCTGATGTGGTGACAAAAAGTATATATGTAAGATTTACAGTGGATAGAAAAAGTCTACACACCCCTGTTAAAATGCCAGGTTCTTATGATGTAAAATAATATGACAAAGATAAATCTTCGAGGGGGAAAAATTACAAATAAAAACCTTACAATAACCTGGTTGCATAAGTGTGCACACCCTCTTATAACTGGGGATGTGGCTGTGTTCAGAATTAACCAATCACATTCAAACTCAGGTTAACTAGAAGTCATTACATACCTGCCATCATTTAAAGTGACTCTGATTAATCACAAATAAAGTTCAGCTGTTCTAGTAGGATTTTCCTGATATTTTCTTAGTTGCATCTCCGAGCAA
>NC_060154.1:14992265-15039282 GCF_021292245.1 Micropterus dolomieu | reverse complement strand
TGTGTGTGTGTGTGTGTGTGTGTGTGTGTGTGTGTGTGTGTGTGTGTGTGTGTGTGTGTGTGTGTGTGTGTGTGTGTGTGTGTGTGTGTGTATAAAACATCGATTTTCATGGGCATGGAGTAGCATCACTGAACGTTTTGGGCACTATTTAGATCCACTACAGCCACTCGACATTCAGCTGAGTTTATAGATATACACTCATTTTGTGATACTCAACCGTTAATTCTGCATTTAAAATATGATAGTTTCATGGAGGCAACGCTTGAAATGCTGCGATTTTTATGGTACCACAAGTTTTTTTTCTTTGTTTGAGTGGCAGCAAGTGTAGGTTATGTTTAAACCTTTTGTTTCATACTACATCTTTTGTAAACTATGTAACAAACTGTACAATCCTGCTAAAAGAAGAAAACTGGGGATTGTAAAAGTAGACATTAGGGAAGGAATGAATGACTACAACATTCATGCTGTTTTTAGACATAAGAACCAGGCTTTTCCCCTGCACAGTATGTAAATACAAGTTTTATGAGTTATTGCTTTTGTCTCTTACTTTCTTTTCTTATTCTTTGTGATGATGAGTTTAATATGTCCTCTGCAAGAGGAAGAGTTTTATTTATTGTGTAGCACACATCAGTTAATTCAAGTTTATTGGTTTGTAACATGGTGGCAGTTGCCATTTTTGTACATACTTGTAATGTTTTAAAAAACAATGAATCTCTTTATCCTCCTGTCATTTTTTCCCCTCCCACTATATCTGATAAACCTTATGAACCTCCAGATGTGTGGAACAAGCAATCATTTCCACGGGGGGAAAAACACAAAGCACCAAGGTTCCTCTGAAGGTTAATTCTGTACAAGTCCAGTAGGTTGGGAAAGTTTAGCTGCTTTTATGGTTCACGAGCTTTTATCATGTTGATACAAACGGGTGTTGTGCTCATGTTTGAGTTGTCTGCTCCTGGAGTTTAAAATGAAGTCATGTTACACAGAGTCGCAGAAAAAAGTATGTGAACCCTTTGGAATTACCTGGATTTCTGCATAAATTGGTCATAAAATTTGATTTGATCTTCATCTAAGTCACAACAATAGACAAACACTGTCTGCTTCAACTAATACCACAGAAACAATCATATTTTTTCAGTGAACACCATATAAACATTTACAGTGCAGGGTGGAAAAAAGTATGTGAACCCATAGGATCATGACTTCTCCAAAAGCTAATTGGAGTCAGGAGTCCGCCAACTTTGGACATTGGAGGTGTTGGTTGGAGCTGCTCTGCCCTATTATAAACACCAATTTTAATTTTACTATTCATGAAGCGTTGCCTGATGTGAACCATGCCTCGAACAAAAGAGCACTCAGAAGAACTAAGATTAAGAATTGTTGACTTGCATGAAGCTGGAAAGGGTTACAAAAGTATCTCTAAAAGCCTCAGTGTTCATTAGTCCACGGTAAGACAGATTGTCTAAAGATGGAGAAAGTTCAGCACTGTTGCTACTTTACCTAGGAGTGGCCGTCCTGCAAAGATAACTGCACGAGCACAGCGCAGAATGCTCAATGAGGTTAACAAGAATCCTAAAGTGTCAGCTGAAGACTTACAGAAATCTGTGGAACATGCTAACATCTCTGTTGATGACTACGATACGTAAAACACTAAAGAAGAATGGAGTTCAGGGGAAGACACCACAGAGGAAGCCGCTGCTCTCCACAAAAACAATTCAATTCAATTTTATTTATATTGCGCCAAATCACAACAACAGTTATCTCACAGCGCTTTTCATAAAAGAGCAGGTCTAGACCGTACTCTGTGATGTTATTTACAGAAGCCCAACAGGCTGAAGCCCGACTTCAGGTATGAAGTTTGCCAAAGAGCACCTGGATGTTCCACACACTTCTGGCAAAATATTCTGTGGACAGATGAAACCAAAGTTGAGTTGTTTGGAAGGAACACACAACCTTATGTATGGAGGAAAAAAAGACAGCACACTAACATCAAAACCTTATCCCAACTATGAAGTATGGTGGAGGGGGATCATGGTTTGGGGCTTCTTCGCTGCCTCAGGGCACTGGAGGGGTTGCTATCATTGACAGAAAAACAGGAAACATTTTGTTATTGCTACCAAAGGAGGGTCAACCAGTTTTCAAATCCAAGGGTTTTTCCACCCTGCACTGTGAATGTTTACATGGTCTATTCAATAAACAAACAATTGTTTGAGTGGTATTTGTTTTAGGAGACTGTGTTTGTCTATTGTTGTGACTCAGATGAAGATATGACCAATTTATGCAGAAATCCAGGTAATTCTAAAGGGTTCACATATCTTTTCCTGTAACTGTGTGTTGGCTCAAAGTGTAGTTTTAACAATTTGTTTATTTACATACATATTCAGTATAACCAAATACAGTACATTTCATTACAATCCTCCGTACGGGCAAGTGCAGCTAACATTAAGTTCCTAGTAGTTTGCCTCCCCTGGTATGACGCTTAATTTTTTTTCATGCTTTTTTTTGTCTTCAGCTGCTTGAATTTTCCATGTTTTATGTAGGAAATACATTGATTCATTTACATTTCCTTTATACAGCAAAAACTGTTGTAAAAGTCTGCGACACTATTTTCATATAAAATGTACTAAAATAAAAGACACATATCCAACAGTTTGGACTCTATCTTTTATTTCGCACATAACTTCATATTAGTGATGAGGCTTTAATTTAATTATGATCCTTTTCTGGCAGTTAGCGTTAACTTCAGATTTATATCTCGTTTATTTCTTTTCAGTACTCCGTTAAATATGACACTACAACTGTGGCATACTTTGGTATACAGCTTCTATAACGTCTTCTTTCAGACTAGTGGAAACAAGGCGCTCAAAACACACATTTTGGTGTTTATTGTACTGGACTTTGTCTGCATGTGCAGACATCTTATAAATTCACCAGAAGTTAGCATCAGATACTGTCTCATTTGCATATTTAAACATAACATTTCAGAAAACTTGTAATAATAAAGTGTCTTAATATAAGTAATCAACCGGACAATTTTGATGTTGATATCTGTTAGGTACATTTTTTTACCGTTCACCAGTAGTGTAATGTAAAATGTATGGAATTTTACAATACATTTTAAGGGCCGTTTTCTCAAAATGAGTTTTGTCTCATACAATGAGCCTGAAATCTCCATTTCAGTAGCACTTAGACACCAAACATTCCAGTTTTATTCCCAACTATATTTTAAATGTTTTTTAAGAGGATTGCTCATATCATTCATAGCCTAAATTATAGAACATTTTATTCCCAAAACATAGCAAAAAAAATCTTTGGACAGACTTTTCTGATTTATGGAGTAATAAGAGATTTTTGATGTCAATGAGACTTCCTGGTAAAATAAAATCCAAAATTCTCTGTTCAATGTCAACAAAATGAAATATTGAACCTGACTTAATCCAGTGTTCAGATTTCAGTCCAGATGCAAATTAGCAGATTTCATTGGATACTGCCTCATATTTAAACATAAAATTTCATATAATTATCTTAATGTAAGTAATCAAGTAGGAATGTGTCATGGTCATATCTGTTAAACATTTTACTCTGTTCACCTGTGGCGTCTCACCTTAATCCGTACAAACACCTAAATGTACAAGACTCCAGAAGTTACAGGAAGCAGTTAATGTATTTCCCAAAATGTTCAACTTCTGCTTCAACGTTTTCGTTCAGACATGACAAGTAGACAGTTTAACCCAATTTTATTAGTTTCCTCTGGAAATCCTATTGCAGACAAAGTATTTCATTGCAACAACACATTTCAATCTACAGTGTACACTTACAAAGGGGTGTAAATAAGGAAGGTCAGCTGAAACACGTCTGGTGCATTACAGTTAAAGCAAAATGGTTCAGTGACCATAAACTTGACATGAAGTTGGTGCCTGGTGGTGAGTGACTAACAGTCTGAACTAGGAAAGTTCATTCCCGACTAGTAACATATTTTAGTAGAAAATGGGGTGTATTCTACTGTCAGGAAGACAAAACTTTGAACACAAAGGCAACAAAAAGAAAAATCAAAACAGGATCTTAAAAAAGTACAACAATGACAATTTAAAACCATGTCTCATGTTATTCATATTTTAGTCTAGTTTTCTTGTCTCAACAAAAATTATTTTTACTGCTTTCCTTCTACACCACCTCCCCAATAATTCTACAGTTAAGACAACAAAATTTCTTTTTTTTTTCCTCTCCTCATTTCTTTTTTTAAACTTTGAGTGTTCAGGCACAGACATGTTGTGGCCTATATTAAAAATATAAAAGGACAGTGAAAAAAAAACAAAAAAACAACAGCCATGTTCAGGATATTCTTAGTCGCTCATCTCCATGTCTTCCTGATGGTGATCGTCTCCATTCAGTTTGGACTTTTTGGGGATTTGGCCCTCAGCTCTCTCCATCTCCTCCTGGCCTTTGGGGGATGAAGCAGAGTCAGAGTCACTCTTCCTCTCGTCGTCATCCTCCTCCTCCCCCTTTTCACTGTCATAACCTTGTTCCTCTTCATCATAATCCCGCGTCACCTGTCAAGAAACAAAAGGTGGGGAATTTAGAAGCTGTCCAAATTCCAGGATTAGCTAGTTCTCAATGTGTATTTTAGCAAAACAAAATCACATGAAATGTAGCCACCTACTGATGTTCAAGTAGATTTAATAGAAGTCAATAACAATAATAAACATACCTTAACGTCTCCTTTCTCACTATCGGACTTGCGGTCCCGATCCCGTTCCTTGTCTTTGCTCTTTTTCTTCTTGCTGCTGGAGCGTTCTCTTTCATCCCTGCTCCTGTCCTCCCTCCTCTCTCGATCCCGGTCCTTCTCGCGTTCCTTGTCCTTCTTCTTCTCCTTCTTGTGACTAAACATGACATGACAAATGGATTAAAAAAAAAAAAAAAGTTGTTGTACTACAAAGAAAGCAGTAGTGTCTTGAATGTAAAATGTGGACGACAACTCACCGTCTGAGCGAGGGTGACCTGGACAACCTCCTCCTTGGGGACCGAGATGCACTGCGGCTTCGCCTGTGCCTTCTGGGATTAAAGTAATAAAAACCATAAAAAACATTGAGTTATGAGAATAATGAGTTATTTGCTTGAATATAGCAGAGCATCAGATTAACTGAAGGGGAGTACACCTGTTGTGCCTGTATTTCACTATTAACACTGCCTAGACAACTCACCGACTAATGCTTCGTGACCTCCTGGCGCTGCTGTAGCTCTTGGGGGGCGTCTTTGATCTTTTCTTAGACTTTTCCTCCTTTCTCCTGTCCCTGATCAAGACACATGCAAGGACAGCAAAGTTGGCAAATCACAGCACATTGCAGGCACCAGGGGAGACTGTGCTTTACCCTCTTCAGTGCCAGTAAGCAAGTCATTTGAATCCAAAAAGTGGAGCTGTTCAGTGTCAACAGTATAAAACTGGATGCATGGATGAAAGTAACAGGTTTAGAAACAACAATCATGAGTACTACAGCTCAAGTTCTGCAGCAGAAGTCAAGACATTTCACTAAAAGGAAGCCATTTTGGTCCAATAGTGGAGATACTGACCTAGATCTACTGCGGCGGCTTCTATCCCGGGAGTGGGACCTTCTCCTCCGTGGGCTCTTGGACCTCCTCCTACTCCTGGAATGGGATCTCCGTCGAGACCTGCTCTTTGAACGTCTGCCAAAATGAAGAAGTGACACATTTTAAAACATTGCTAGAAAAAAAAAATATGCTCTTCATGTCTTGTGTGTAGACACCACAGCAGATTATTTTGTTCACATCTGGTAACGCCAGCCCAGAGAATTTTTTTTGTGCAGTTGTCTTTACCTGTGTCTTGAACGAGATCTGGACCGCCTGCGCCGTGACCGCGAACGGGAGCGGGAATGTTTGCGCTTGTCATCTTTCTTATCTGCAAACAAACAACAATGACACAGTTAAATATCTACCAGGTAGCAGAGGCTTATTGCTCATACAAAGGAACAAATTAATATTATAGCTACGTTTCGACCAAAGGAACTATACCCTGGAACAAGGAACCTTTGGAGGAACTCACTGCGTTTCCACCGCAGGGACCAGGGTGTAAATTTAGTTCCAGGGTCTTCTTTTTTTACCCCCAAATCCTGCTCGGGGGGTAGTACTTTCTGAAAGTACCAGTAGTTTGGGGGGTGGGGCTTACCTTGCAGTGAATTTCTAAATGGGCGAGTAGAGGCTACTGGATTTTACTGGAGAATGTCTGCTGCGACTGCTCCTCTTTTCCACCATTGTTTGCAAAACAATAAATCACAATCAACAGTCAGATAGCCACACAAGTCTTGCCGATGTCCACCTGAGATCGTACATTGGCATTAAAGGTATTGCTCGAAAACAGTAGCCGGTGTGCAGTGGTGTGTTTACAGTTCACAGCTGATGGAGTTACACTAAATACTGGGTCAGGAGTTGTTGTTTCATCATTCACAAGATTTCTACACTGGGCCAAAGTCGGCCCCCTTCTCCTCCTCTCCAAAACAAGCGGAACAGCTGATTACAGCAGGTAATCAAGCTCGTTAAAAATCCTGTTCCTCCGACACTCACGAGACACAGATGTGAGTCCTGCAGCTGATCTGCAGCTCTTGTTGGCTGGAAATGTTTTAACATTCCAAACTGTCTCGATTTTATGTTTGTGTTTCTTTCTCTGTACTAGAGTTATTTTAAGAACTTGATGTCTTTATCCAGTTTGTTATTAAATTTACACACTTTGTGTGTCTCTTCATTATACTCCCCCACAAAAAAAGCTGTTTTTAATGGTCAAGCAAAGACTATAATTTTTCATTATATTCCAATCAAATCTGATGTTCATTTATAAATTTGGCTCATGGATCGTGGTTACTAAATAATGATGCCAGTCCATCGCTTTGTACGGCGTATGTCAGCTGGTTAATTTACCTAATCTTCGCAGGTCTTTAGACTGCAGTGGAAGCGCATACAACAATGGGCTAAAGGAATGCTTTAGTTCCTTGAAAAGAGATCCAGGAATAAAAAGTCTCGGGCACTATTGGTGGAAACGCGGCTTATAGTTTTCACTCATTATACTATATTATAAACTGCTAAATAAAATGAAAAGCCTATAAGTGCAGTATCGTAAAGAAGCTTTTACAATTCTGAGACATGAGGAAACTGAGCACTCACTTCCTGGTTCAATGGCTGCAGAAATGAGAGACTGGGCCTCTCGGACTCTCTTCATAGCCTCTTCAATCTCCTTATTGGACGCATCAGACTTCAGCCCTGGATTCAAGTTCAGTCCGGCTGCTAATGGATTCAATCTGCAAGTGCCATCAATTGTTTAGATTTTTCTCAAAAGAATATTTAGACTCACTGGATAAGAGCGTATATAGTTTCTTACTTGGGGTCCATGGATTGCATGAGCTTCAGGAAGTCTGCAGAAAGAGCCTGAAAGAGAGGTGAGGAGATTACCATGAGAGAGAAATGTTTGTTTTAAACATGCAGTGACTGAATGTGACGGACTAAGTGCTTACCTGGGGGTTCATGTTAGGTCCCTGTATTCCCATTGCAGCCATTTGCTCCATGTTGGGAGCTCCAAGACCTCCGAATGGCGTCCCTCCCATCTGAAATAACAGACACAGAACACTCAAGATACTCTGCAGAGCTAAATTAGCAGCACTAGCAACCAAACGTTTTAATTAGCATCCAGCGGATGCATAAATTTTGGGTGTTGGAACACGCCACCAAGACAAAATTACAGGCTTTTACAAATATGTCCCATATTCACAGTGCTGCCTGCTGGGTAGAAATCTAAAACCACCACAACAGCATGTTTTGTAAATGTTTAAAGAAAGTATAACTTGGCTTACAGTTAGTTCTGTTAAAAGAACAAAGAGACTCATAGAAATAGAACAGAGAAACCCAAATGAACATAATGTAAACTTTTAAAGAAGATACTTACTGTTGCCAAAGGATTGGGTGTTGGAAGAAGGCCTCCCCCAGGCATCATTCCTGCCACGGCATTGGCTGGAGCCAGCAGCGACATAGCTTTAGATTCATCAGGAATGACTCCTGGAGAAGAACAACAAAATTTCAGTACATGCTCCAAGCAAACATCGATAAACACTCAGACAAGACTTGCAGACAAGCCACCTCAGTCTAACTACTCTGTAGTAAAAAAAAAAAATCAAAAAAAAAAAAAATCCACTTTTTGTCTTGTCTGTAAATCTTGATCCCTGACTTTGTGAGAAAGTATGATTGTAGGATTAGCAGCTATGAATTTAAAAGTCACAATACACACTGTGGTCAACACTGCCAAGATTTTATCACCTGTACTTGTTTTTTAAGTCATGAACCAAACGTAAGCAAGCACAGCCAGTTGTCCCGTGGGATGTGCTCTCAACTTTCATTAGATGTTTTATGAACAAGCGACTCGCGCCGGCTGCTTCGCTATAAAGCACACAAAAACATTGAGATACAGAAAACAAAGTTCATGATTTGGGTGTAGACAAGGGTACATTTCAACATCACTTACCATTACAACAACAGAAAAGGCTCAGTCATATTACCTTTTCTGGGCTTTTGTTGGTGGTTACTTTGTACAATTCCACCACAACAAAACTTGGCAACCAGTTAAAGTACTGCTAACAGGCTACAGTACTGCTAGGATTTAGCCGACAGTATGTCACTACAAACACTAAACAATGTCAAACAAACTGCACTAAACAGTTAAGGGCTACTGCCAGCAAAAGCTGTGATAAAATCATGAGAAAATGTGCCCAAAGCTGAAGAAAAACCAAACAGTAAAATCAAAAGGGAAAATCTTATGGGGATGATCATCCATGGTTGTTCAATCTGAAAACAGGCTTCTTTTTTTTTTTAATCTGACATGACATTTTAAAAAGGGGAGAGAGAGAGACATACACACACACGCGCGCACACACACACACACACACACAAACAGAAAGGACACTTGAGAAACAGGATAAGGCTGCAGAAGACAAAACTGTTGGTGGCATTTTCAGCAGGGCCTGGTATATAGGGCTGGCTGAACCAGGAAAAAGAACTGTAAAACACAACAACAAAAGAAACACCACTGTTAAACGTGAGAGTCACTCAACTCTTTCAGAGTCATGTGTGGAGAGGGTCAATAAAAAAGCATTTTTACTGCAACATCAAGCAGAGGCTTATATCTACTTTTATCTCTTGTGTGTTAGTGAAAATTTAGAAGAATACAGATGCACAGTGTAAAATAATACAAGGCTTTGGCACATGAAGCAAGTAAATGCCAAAAGCACTGTGTGCTTATCATGATTAATAACCAAATTATGTGCTAATTCACTTCCACCACATCTGCTGAAAATAGCCGTCTAGATGATGGCACACACCTTTAAAATCTATTCTAGCATGCACAACTGATTGGTTAATCTATCCTGCATGCTTTGTGCTTGGTGTAGGGATGTCCCGAACACCCCCCCCTCCCCTCCCTGAGGCATTTAATATTAGGATTTAGCCAAAACCAAGTCCCGATCCAGTATTTACATTTTCCTTTTTAGTGCAGTTATTTGGCTGATTAGACCTCAGGACTCTGTGGACCTGTAAGACTTGATTGACATCTCCCTCACCCTATTGCTAAGTTTGGTTGCACCTGTTAGGGCAGGGCAACTTACACCTGGTGTTTGGTGACCTAAACAAACTCCCACCATAGCACCACCCAACTTGAACCTAAAAATAGGTGTAATCGGTCAGTAACTGAAAACACTAGTGTGTAATGTACAGGGTCATTAAAGGTTTCCTACAGTGTTGTGCATATCAATGTAGACTCAATATGGATCTGTTGTGGCAGCAAATCAACTACATAATATGTATAATATGCTACGTATTACACATTATACAGTTAACCAAAGTTTAAAAGCTGTTTTCAACAGTAGATCTCTTAGAGATGTGTAACACCTGCAAAATGTTGCAGATAGAGGCAGAGTGAGTGAACTAAATGAACCAGACCTCATTGTTGATGTTTACTGGTTCAAGCAATGCGAAATTTTGGCAACTGCCGTACACAGAGTGCAAAAGGTTAAAATATAAAGAGAGGATCAGAACTGGTTCAAACCAGAAGTTGATCACCAATTAATAAAAGAATGTTTTGATCGGCCTCGATACCGATCCAGCAGATGTGCTCGGGGCATCCCTAGTTTGGTGCATGCCTAATAAATCAACATTTTATTAAAAAAAAAAATATTAAAATCCTTTGAACATGTGAGGAATTGAGATTGCCCTGCACCCTTTCCCCCCACCCCCCTCATTTTGCTAAAGAGTTGTGTGGCTAATTTTAGAAAAGATGCCTTGAACAGAGAGAAAAAAATAAAGAGTTAATATTTTACTGCAGAACAAGAGAGAGAAGGGGGCTCGCGAGCCTGGTGCCATTATTTTTTCTAATCTCCTGATGGCAGCAGAGGACCACTTTCAGCCAGCAAGGAAGGGGCTCTCTGCAAATGACTTGTCCACTATGAAAACCACAACACAAATAACAGAGAGAGAAGTTTACAGCTAGATTGTAAGACATGGACACAAATGTACATTTCCCTTTTACATACCTAGAAATGCCAAGCACTGAAAAGCATAGCTAAATTTGCTTGGTCAGAAAAAACTCATAATGGCTCACGTAGTGTTTGCAATTCTATTAAAACAACCTACACATTGTGATGTTTTGTTTAGAGACAGCCATGTGAGTGAGACACGAATTACACACAGACACCCACCTTCAGCAAAGGGGACCACGATCAAGGCTCTGTCCACGAAGACGGTGTTCGTCAGGTGTTGGGAAACTCCCACCGACTCAGACTCAAGGAACTTTACAAAACACACACGTGAAGTCACAGGCAAGGGAGAGTCACTGGAAAAAAATACAGATATGTTGTGCAAAGAATACAAACAAGGAGAGCCAACATGCCTTCTTCAAGCAAACTTATTTTTTGAGTTTTGTGTCCCCAGGACAATAATAATAATGGATCATAGGCTATACACACTCGTCCACTCTCTGATCACAAGGTAGCTTAGTAATATTTATATGTAGTGTGTTGTAATGTTAGCACAACCCTCATTGACAATCTGTTGAGAATCAAAGATCACTGATGTTTTGAACCTTTATCTTCTCCCCCACTGGTTTCTTGTGAGTGAAATTATGTTTAAATTGTTACTATGTTGTCGTTACATATCCTACCTGCCAAGAAGCCAGGTGTAAATCGATAGAGGAAAATACAAAGCAGAGAACAATTATTTCCTACTACAGTCAGTGTTACAATAGTGTAAAATATATATTGCTGTAGCTCATTAGCATCCTAAGCGGCTGTAGAGATGCCAAGGGATTGCCAGCAGGAAGTCACTGGAATAATTATATTAACATTAAAATAATAGTTCTAATACCGGGACTGTTATATCTAGGGCCGCAAATGTTTGACAATTACATTACACATCTATTTAGTCTATAAAAAGGTCAGGGAAAAAGGATAAAATTAAGAAATTATTTCATTTACAGTGATTGGAAAGAGAAAGGCAAAGCAGCTTCAACAGGCTAATGTTAAATATTTTACAGTGCTGAAACAATTCAAGTCAATTAACTGGCAAGTCAATCAAAGATATCAAATCAAGATATCAGTTTGGATGTTAACAGTAATTTATCAAACAAATGATAAGTTATGCTTCCACAATTTTCACCAACTCAAATGAGAGGGTTTCCTGATGTATTTGTTTTTCTATCATTGTAAACTGATTATCTTTGGGGTTTTGATGGTTTGTCAAACGAAACAAGCAATTCTTTAAATACTTTATTTAAAATAACAGACAGGTCAACAGACGATAGATCATTGGTTGAAGTCCTAGTATTTTTGCTGATAACGGAGTCAAACAGCGGATTACCAGATTTGTGCAGATTAATTTTCAGTCAAACGACTAGTCGACCAAATCAGGTGTTTCGCAGCTAACGTTAATTATATCCCGGAGTCTGTGGAAGAAAGGACATTTATATCTGTGCCAAATCGCTCACACAACATCAGGAAAAGCATCGATTTACAATAACCCTCATGCGGTAACGTTAAGGGGAGTGACTGCTGCTACTTTCACTAAAGGCGCGGGCAAACGTTAGCATTAGCATGCTGGGCAGTGAGGCCTACTCAACAGTACAGGCCTCAAGAGAAGCCTTGCGTGAGCCGCGTAAGCTATCAAGGTAAGACAACGTTTTAGGTATTAGATTAATAGTTCAGGGTACTCACTCGGGTGGAAACAGTTTGAGTTCCTCTATGTTTCCGAGGAAGCCAAACAGAGTCCTCATTTGCTCGGACGTTGTGCTCGGGGAGACATTGGTCACCTGAATGACGTGCGTGTTGGAATTCATTTTCGCGAGTGCTAATCAATCTTTTAGGATAGCAACGTGCCTGAATTTAAAACAACAAATGGCTTAGGTTAACGTTTACGAGGATAACATCAGGCGGATACAAAAAGTAGCATCTTTCCTGTAGATAGACGGTGTTTAACGTTCGCTGCGGACAAGAACACGATGGCCGCTAGTAGACAGCAACAATACCACTGCTGAAAATGTCGTGAGGCAGGAGTGCCGCATTCACGTGTCGTTTGTAAACTCGTACTTATGAGGTTTTCCCAAGCAAACACGAATTAAAAAATATGGAAGTATGCTTTCGGTCAGTGTTTACCAGTGGTGGAAAAAGTAATGAGATCCTTTACCGAAGTAAAAGTAGTAATATCACGATTTAAAAAATACCCTTCTAAGCATCATATCTTAGAAGAATAACAATCCCTTTATTAATCCCTCTTGGGATTATTATTTACACCAACACATAGGCCCGAAATACACAGATGCACATACACGCACACACACACACACACACACACACACACACACATACGTAGACATGCAGTTGTTACAAAGAGATGTAAGTGTTGGGGCTGCCACATAGTCAAAAATCTACTTTTGTGTTTTATATATAAAATCTATAGCCTGACTGATACTGGAATTTTGAGGCAGATACTTACCTCAATATTAGTGATTTTTAAGCATCCAATAATGATATGTCAGCAGATGCAGATGGTATTTATTTAAACATACATACATACATAACAAACAATATTAATTCAAAAAAGAATTGTGACCAAGATACTATGATGGATACTATGTAATATTAATAATCTGGTGACACTGTTTAGTTTGGCATTGCGGTACTGCAGTTTCTTGTTACTTATCGACAGACACCGACCAGTGCTGATATAAGATTAAATAATCTAATATCGGCTGATATACTGATCTGCTTATCAGTCTAGCTCTAGTAAAATCTTAATCTTTAAAGTAAGTCGTAACTATAGCTATCAAATAAAGTACAATATTTGAGCAAATGTACTTAGTTTACTTCCACCTATGGTATTTACATAAAGCTCTGGAAACAGGACAAAGAGGAGAAAATGTGCATTATGTGAAGAATATGATTAATTGTTTATGTTATTGTGTTTTCTGTTTTTAACTTTAACAGTTTAGAAGAAATACCTGATTGGCTTTTACTTTTTAGGCAATGTTTGGCGTACAAAATAAAGTATGTGGTAATACTAAATACTGAGTATAATCTATTGAACATGATATAAAAGTGTGATTTAAACTATGTAATCTTACATGAACAACCACGAAAAAGAACGGATTGTGATTAAAAAAAATTTTTTTTAATTATTTTACAATCAAGCCTTATAATTTTGTAAGTCGTTCTTAAAATTACTCTTGACATTTTGTCCAACTGTACCTGAAGGCAGCATGGCTCGGCTGAAGCCAAAGGGGGAGTGGTTAAGGTTGAGTCACAGTACTTTGTTGCTAGGCTGCTAGCTAATGGTATCCCCAAACAGTCTTTTTTTTTTTTTTTGCCGTTTTTCTTCTCGAAATCACACAGCCATGCAAACACCTAAATAGTTTTAAAACGACAAATGTATGCCAAGATACATCGGTCATTTTAAACAATCAACCACTGCTTAACAGTTACCTCTGTGCTGGAGTTAAACAAACATCGTTGGAGGGCAACTCAACGACATCTGGGCGCGTTGCTTGCTAACTTAGCATAACGTTACTCGTTGCTAGTTGACATCTCAACAAGTTGCTGCAGTGTTTGTTAACCTACTGCAGATATTTCGATTATATGGCTTTCCACGAGCGTTAACGGTGTCGTCAAATGTCAGTGCAACGTTAGCTAATGGTGTATTGCTTCATAAACGTGAGGATCCAGGGACTCTGGGCGGAATAAAATCCCTGAACAAGCTGTCAAGATGGAACTGCAGAGATCAACGACATGAAACAGGCAAGTGGATGCTTTTCTGTTGAGGTAAATAATATTTTTTGTGCATGGTAACAATGAGATTGGATATGGATATAACGTTAGGATATGGTGCAGCGTTGGCGCGAAATATATAAAAACACTGCAGAGCTCTGGAAATCCAGTATTATATACAGTGGTGGCTAGTAATTAAGTTCATGTAACTTGGCAGACGCTTTTATCCAAAGCGACTTACATTTGAGGAACAACATACAAACATCAACAGAGCATCAAATACAGATCTACAACTGACAATACATACTAGTAAGAGCTCATAGTACATATAACATCAATGGGGTAAATACCTAGGGAAGGAAGTAAGAGTTAACAAAAAGTGCTATCAATACAAGATCATTGTAGGGGATAGAAGAAGAAGAGCACAGGACGTGCATGTTAGAGGTTAGGGGTGTTATAAGTGGAAGTGTTCTCGGAAGAGATGAGTTTTCAAGAGCTTCTTGAATTTAGAGAGGGACGCCCCTGCTCTGATGGCGTGTGGTAGCTCGTTCCACCATCGTGGTGTCACAGATGAGAATAGCCGGGACTGGGATTGCGTTGTGTGAAGGGATGGCAGAGCCAGGCGGCGTTCGTTGGAGGAGCGTAGCGGCCGAGAAGGAACGTAGGTTTTTATTATGGAGTTTAGGTAGATGGGTGCAGACCCAGTAGTCACTCTGTATGCAAGCATTAGTGACTTGAATTTGATTCTGGAGGTCACTGAGTAATGGAGTGACATGAGTCTTTTTGGGCTGATCAAAAACCAGACGTGCTGCTGCGTTCTGAACCATTTGTAAGGGTTTCACTGCACAAGCTGGAAGACCTGCTAGGAGGGCATTGCAGTAGTCAAGGCGAGAGATAACCATGGCCTGTACCAGAAGCTGGGTGGCGCACCGAGTGAGATAGGGCCTGATTTTCCTTATGTTGTATAGAGCAAAGCGGCATGACCCCAAGTTTCATGACACCCAAGTTTCCCACCACCTTGGTTGGAGTGATGGTTGAGGAGTCAATTTGTAGTGTGATGTTATGGTGGATAGATTCCTTGGCTGGAATGACCAAGAGTTCAGTCTTCGAGAGGTTTAGTTGAAGGTGGGAAGCCTTCATCCATGCAGATATGTCGGAGAGACAGTCCGTGATCCGCGCCGAGACGGTGGGAGCGCCCTTGCGGAAGGATAAGTAGAGTTGCTATCGTCTGCGTAGCAGTGGTAAGAGAAGCCGTGCGAGCGAATGATCGGCCCCAGTGAGGTGGTGTAAATTGAGAAGAGAAGGGGCCCTAGCACTGAGCCTTGGGGCACCCCTGTGGAGAGGCAGTGGGAGGGCGATAATTGTCCTTGCCACAAAACATTGTAGGAACGCCCCGACAGGTAGGATTCGAACCACAGGAGTGCTTTACTCGAGATGCATTGCTGAGAGAGCGGATAGCAGGATCCTATGGTTGACTGTGTCAACTGATAGGTCAACTTAAGTACAAATTTGAGGTACTTGTACTTTACTTGTGTACTGTACTGTACTTGTACTTTACTTGTTTTTTCTTTTCATGCCACATTCTATTATTACTCCACTACATCTCAGAGGGAGAAATTGTACTTTCTTTACATTTTTCATGTAAAAACATTTCATGGTTCCACATTCACATGAAAATGTGCTGCTTTTCCTTATATATTTTATTTTATGTGTAATAATTTTGAGCTATGTACTGTTGGTTAGACAAAGCAGGCCTTGTGAAGGTGATTGTGACGGTATTTCTCACTATTTTCAGAATTTCAAAAATCGATTAATGGAGAAAATAATCAGCAGAAGAATCCATAATGAACATAATCATTGGTGGCAGTCCGATCCAAAATAGTTAAAAATTAGCTCCCCTCAACAGCTACAGCATTATAATCCTGCATTTCCATTAATGCATAAGTAATAATCTAATCTAAAATAATATAACAGTCGCAGGACATTTTTCTTTCTACAGTAAGTACTTTTACTTTTAATACTTTAAGTACATTTTCCGGATTATAGTTTTACTTTAGTAACATTTTTATCAGGAGCGGACACTTTCAAAAAAGCAGGGACTGGTGCATTTAAAATTAGGTCAATTAATTTGGCTGTTTATACCTGAGTTGGACAGTACAGGATATTATTCAAAGTTAATTTTGGATTGTAATCAAGCTGTAGATGTCATACCAAAACCATTTGTTATGGGGAGCATTAAAGTTTCCTTTCCAGTTTAACAAAAAGTACAGTTTTCAACACTTGTGACTAAATAAATACCCGTAGTATTTTAAAAATTTTGGCTTAATGTGTAGGTAACATGCCAGAAGGACTAAACTGAATATTCTTTCTCTTGCAGGTGGGCAACTTATGAAAAATAACTATGAACTGGAAGGATACAAAATGGTGAATGTTTTCCCATGCACAACCCCATTCACATGACAGCAACAGGGAGATATGGGCTTCCTAAGATTGGTAGGCAGAATCATGGGTAGGATCAGTACTTTCAGGTCCTATCAGTTTGTGCTTCTCCTGGCTGCTGCACTTGCCGTTGTTGCTTTTTACTACTTTGGCTCAGAGAGGCAGAACTTTTCCAGCACTACAAAGAGGATCAAGCACACCCAGGCCAGCCACAACACCAACAGAAACGATGCAGACTTAACTGTGGACACTGGGCTCTCACACCCAGCTGGGTCTGAAGAGCAAGGAGAGGAAGAGCAAGGTATAGGCGGAGCGGGCGTGGGATTCTGGCCCAGGAAAGGGGATGGTGACCAACGCTACCACACACTCATGATGTTCACCAAGGTGGACAAGAGCCGGAACCTGCAGGACAAGTTCAGGGTGGCCATGTTGTCTATGGTTAAGCACGGACACTTCCTGGAAGGAGAGGTGTTGATCCTGCATTTTGTGAGTGACCAGGCCAGCAAAGAACTGGGAGAGAAGATGCTGCAGGAATTTCTCCTTGATGCAACATTCAAGTATGAGGTAAGCAGTCTGCACAGTACCATAGCTCTGTTGTCTATTGATTTCAAGATGAGAAGAAGATGAATCCTCACAATGTGTGACCTGATGGTTTTATTTCTTGTAAAGTTGCATTTGAGTTGCATTGAAATAACTTGACTTATGCTATTGAGATAGCAGGTTAATTTTTACATTATAAAATGTATTTATTGAGCTAAGTAAAGGCAAATAAAATAAACTAATATTAAGATATTTGTAGTGAAACTGCGCCAGAGAGACACATTTATTACACGCTTTGGTGTCTTGCACAGCGCTGTCTGATGGGCCAGTGGCAGACTCTCAGGATGCAAATTTGTTTAGTTTTGTTAGTTCAGAATTCAACACTTCAGAGTCAGTTGTAAGTTAACTTCTGACTCGGAGAGTAATTTTTGCACCTGAAAACACCATTTTGATTCAAAATAGCCCACCTTGTTACATTTGGTGAACAATGGCGGGGTTTTTTTGTTGTTGTTTTTTTTTACCTCTTTTGGCGTGTGGCCCTGTTTTTAGGTCCCAAAGTTCTCTTGATTCCAGCAATTAGAGAATCCTCAAGTTTTTATTTGATTGTCAGTGTGGTATTTATGTTAAGTTAGGTTAACGTTATTGTTCCCAAGGGGAAATTCTGATTGGGCACGGTGCAGTGTTGCTTCATAAAAAACATCACAAAAGATATAACACATCACAAAACACATCAACAAGAACCTGAGAAGCATTGACATGTTGTACTTCACAAGAGGAAAATATTTACATAGAAGAAAAAGGACATTGTTGACAATGTCATAGTTCCATAGATTATAGTGCTAAAGTGCTAGTGTGATGGTTGCACATTGAACTGAAGTCTGTGTAAAGTGCATATGCTAAGGTGCTAGTATGTTTATTGCATGTTGCCCTATTGCACCGAGATCACAATTAAATTGCTGAAGTGCTCACATATTTATTGCACACAGCACTATTTTACATTGTTCAGCAGCTTAATGGAGGCTGGCACAAATGATAATTTTAGGCGATTGGATTTGCATTTTGGTACACGGAGTCTTCTTCCTAATTTCCCTAGCCTGTTTCATAACTGCCTGGTAATACAGGCTCTGTATAGGCTCATAGTCTCTCAGCCCTATAATTTTCATGGCACAACAACCATCCAGCATTTTGGCAACGCAAAAAGTAACAAACTCAAAGTAACAGTGTATCACTTGCATATTGGTTGGCAGGCAGTGGAAAATAACGTCTTTTTTGCCCTCCAAGGGAGCATTTTCCTTGGAATGTGACGCCACATGAAGAGTATGAATAAACACAACACATTTTTCAAAACATCGCATTACAATCGAGGTTAGAGCTATGTGGTGTATTTGATTTTTCTTTGAGAGATGGAGATAGCTGTAAATGGGTTGGATAGAAATAATGACAGATTTAAAACACAATTTACTAAAGAGGTACTAAAGTCTGCCGTATTCTTGAAACAACATGTGACTTTGCCTAAAGACAAGTGTTTTCCAAAGGCAAGGTGAAAAGCCTGATAAAATGTCTTCCATTCAATCCACCAAAAAACACCAAACAATAGTCAACAGCAAAGAATAGCTGTTCGGCATTGTCAGAAGATTTGGCAAATTTTTCATGGGCGCAATCCACATACTCAGCTCAGTTGCTCATCCCGCAAATGCATGTTCCTTAGAAATGTGGCACCATTTAAAAGCGAAATAATCAGGCTTTCCAGCAGCATAAGATGTATTGCCAAGTAACAGTTACAACAAAGAAATAATCTACTAAACATAATTATCTTTCTTTTTGTGTGTAGTTTAGTTTGAGAACCACTGCTCTAGAGAAAGAAATTGGCTGTTTAAAGTTGAAACACCTGGGGGCACTGTTGGCCTGCCAAACTAATCTCCCACTAATGGGGATATCCCTCCCCTGTTGTCTCTGCCAAAACAGAGGATTATGTGCTCTCTGTGTTGCTCTTTCTGTTGCATGCAATGCCCTGCCCCATTTGTCCTCTTTTTGTATTCCTCACAGAACACAAGATCATAAACCTTTTACAAATTACTTATCCCCTTTCCTCACCATCCAGGCCTTTGCTCTCAGGAATGTCTCATCATCTACAACATCTGGTGTGCATGGTACAGCTCTGTATTATCTTAGGCTGACCCCATGCCCGCATTGGATTGGTTAGAGGCTTGCTCAGCTTGGTATCTTGGTAGTTTTTTTTGGTCAGATTGTTTCCTGTTAATGTCAGTCTCTACTCAGGCTGAGCTCAAAGTCTTGTAGGAGCACAGCTGAAGTGTGTAATGTAAAATACTGGACATGTTTACTGTTCAGGTGTGATGGTTAAGTGCTGTGACACTTGCTTCTCTAATATAAAAAGGATCTGTGGGGTTACCAGGTTGTTAGAGAGGACCAGACAAGATCTCTTTCTCAAAAATACAGCCCCTGCAGAGATTACCCCTCACCCCTTTCTTTAATGTATTACTCGGCCAATACTAATTGTTGCTCTTTGTATAACTAATAGTTAACCAAGATACAAAACACATTTGTAGGACAGGTAGTACAATGTATTGGCAGTATTAGCAAGATGTTGTGGGGCCATAGAATATAGAAGCTCCTTCTAATTAACAACATCGCAAACAAATATCTAAACATTTTGGCAAAAAGAAACACTTTTTGGAGGGATGATTTAAAAGCAGAGTGTTGCTGTGGAAACACAGTGTAGATATTGTGAAATATTTCAAGTTTATAAGAGAGAGGTACAAGTTTACTAACCAACCTAAGGATATAGTGCCGTTAGTCATTGGAAGTGTTCGCTCTCAGCACATTGCAATTTAAGAGTACATTGCAGAGCTTGACTTATACTGGATTTGGATTTAGTTTTTTAACATTTTGATTAGAGCCAGCAGATCTGCGAGGTCTACACTGGCTTATTACAGTATATCGTTATTGGTGTGCATGTCAGCCGATAAGTTACAAGAAATTGCTGTACAGAAATGCCAAACCAGGCTCGAGGTAATTAAGGTAGTTTGTCCAACAGAAAGCCCTGACATATTGATTTTTCAGCTGTAAAATGTCCACTCAGTGTGTTGCCTGGTCACAGTCCTTAAAAATTTTTAGGCATCTGTAACAAGATTGTTTATGTAAGGGGCGTTTTGCTCTGATGGTAGCGTGCACGGTCCATGTATTAAGACTCTGTCACAGCCGGCAGGGTTGGAGTCCGACCCGCAGCCCTTTGCTGCATGTCGCCCCCTCTTTCTCTTCAGCATTTCCTGACCCTCTCCAGCTAAACCATCTCATTAAAGCAAAAGCCTGAAAAAATATGTTTATGTAATGCATATATGTTTACAAAACTGATTACAATCAACCCATATTTTATCAGATTTTTTAAATTCTGTTGAAATATCAGTAAATATCTACCTCAAAAAGTCAGTAGCACTTATAGCAGCAATACATTTGATAAAGATTTGTGACCAGCATATGCATTGGGTGGTACATTTAATGGTTGAAAAATATAAATATATATATATTTTTTATTTGTATGAAAAGGCAACTGCTTCTAAATTGCCTCAAAACATATCTTTGGCTGGGGGTAATGTCCCCAGTGCGACTCTCTTTGTTGCATGTCGAATGGCGATGGTGCAGTGAATAAGACACATGCCTTTGGTGTGGGAGGCCGAGGTTCAATTGCGACACATCCAAGACACGACATTTAACCCCTAGCTGCTGCAGTGGTGTACGACCTCTGAGATGTATAACAATTGCAAGTTGCTTTGGATAAAAGCGTAAGATTAAATAATGTAATGTCATTCCCCACCTCTCTTTCCCCTTGTTTCCTGTTACCTATCTAGTGTCCATTCTCAAATAAAGGCACTAAATACCCTCAAAAAATCCTAATGAAAAAGTCATATTTAGCTATCTGTATTGCAGTGTCTTCTGCTTATTGGGTGACATATGTGCTGATGCCAATATAAGCTAAAACTGGCCGAAAATATCAATGCAGATGTATTAGTCAGGCTTTAGTTAGTCCGTAGTGGCCCAAGGAACCATGTTTTTACAATTCTCTTATATAATTTTGTGCTTTTAAAATCAACGTTACTGTAAGTCGGTCAGTTTCATGGTGTCATTCCAGACCAGCGCTGTTAAACATCATGGTTTGAGGTAATGAATCATGAAATAATGTTCTGACACAAGTACAGCCTCTGTCTCCTCTGTCTTTCCGGATGTGGTGCACCGGTACACATAGAGTCCTGCTAAAGTTACAGATGGGACGGGGAGTCCCCCGGGGGCCGACAGGCAGTGTATATGAGCATGTTGACATCCTTGTCTGCTCATCTCGTGTGTCATCCCTTTTTATTATTTATCTTAAAGGCACATGAGGGTTAGAGACAGTAGTTATGCAAGATTTTAGCCTCCATCACTTCCCCAACTGCGGTAACTTCAGTGACCCACTTGACATTCGCAGCAAACAGCCTGCAGAGTCACACTGCCCAGGGGCTGTGCTCATTACTGCACAACATACTGGAGTCTTTCTGCACTGAAGCCGTCACTTCATGAAATGTTTTTTTTACGAGTGTGTATTTGAGAATATTTTGTAACTGACAACAGGGTAGTGCCACAATGTTACAGCTAGATTAGCAGGCTCCAGTCAATACAAAGCAACTGTCAATTTGTAAAAAGTAGATACACATGTTTTAAGCTGATGATACACGGGGCAACTTTTTGAGCAGTGTTGCTGGGCAATGTTGTTGGTGGCAAGTCCGACTATGTTTTGAATGGATAGCGTTCAAAACATAGTCGGACATAGTCAATTTTCACCCTCTCATCCTCTGTTCAGCAGAAGTTATGGTAAGCATTAAGCAAGCCTGGCCACAACAGTCAGAAAAATACATTTTGGTCGGTACTAGCATCTAGCAGTTCTTCAAAAAAACAGTACAACCTGCCAAACATCTCCAGCCTATAAGGTCAACTTTGTGCAGCTAGTTTTGTTTGTGAACTAATAATATTACTTACATATACTGTATGCACAAAAAAGCTGCCACAAATTATATTAGTCAAAACGATGGCTTGGTGTAGTTAGTCAACCTTCTAGGCCTTACAAATACTCCCACATAAGCCTTTACTGTGCATTGATAAGATTTCCCTGTCTTTGTACCTAGTCTTTGTTGTTGATGATGTCCTGCTTTTTAGTAATCGTCCATCACAACACTAAAATTGCAAATGAAATCAAAAGACACTTTTGTTGTCAACATATCAAATGATGAGTAACTCACACTCTTTTGAAAAAACAACAAAACTATGTTGCATTATTTATTGTGGTCCGCTGGGGAAGGTAGTGAAATTATGGTTTAGCTGATTTTCCTCCATAAATTGTTAGTGAAAGGCCATACAAAATAGTTGATAAAATTTACAAGAATCTTTCAGACAAAAAATGTTTAAAATGTTATAAAAGGTGGAATTAAGTTTGTCCTAGTTTGTAAGTTTCTCTATCCATAGTTACCGTTAATCCTGTTTGACCAAGTTGTATTCATTGCAGTGGAAGACATTGTGCGACATCATTGCGCACAATGTTTTCCCTTAACTTGGCTTAAATATGTTTTGGATAAAATTGTTATTCTGCACTGAGAACTGTGGAAACCAGAGCAGCAAAACGTGGAAATGAGATGCCCCCTGTGGTAAACATAGATGAGCTGATATTAGCACTGTGATACAGCTTGTATAACTAGAGTAAGTTAAGGTATGCAAATCTAATACTGCAAGTGCATAAAATGTAAATGTGTCCTTTGTAGTACCAGTGATTACTTATCAGGACTTAAACAATATTACTTATTCTACCCACAGCCTTTATTTATGTGCCATTATATCACATTATAGACAGCAGTCCAGGACAGCACTGATTTCAAAAAACAGCTGAGGGCTTACCTTAATCTGCCAGGGATCATTAAATTATGTTTGCCCATCGAGGCCTGATTTAAAATATGACTGCCATATTGTCCAGGATTTATCTGAAGCCTAACATACACACTTATTGATGCCAGGCTTAACCAGAAAAGGCCAGGATCTCCTCAGGAAATACGGTCTGTCCCAAGCCAACATATTTTTTTTTTTCCCTCTGCAGGAAATATTTAATAATAATCACTGCTTTCTATATTTAAAAAATCCTCATACAGTAATCTGTAGAGAATATCTAGTGTACATGATCAGAGCAGAAACTGCAGCCTTGCAGCTGTCGTGGGATTTAAAGCTCAGAGTAGCAGCACTGAGTGGCAAGGAACTTGGCCAACATATGAAGCATCATTTGTAGTCAAAACATTTAACCTTCCTTTCCTGTGTAAAGCTCGTCATTTTTAATTTGTTCTGATTTTAAAGAACACAGTAGATGGGTTTAAACTAATTTTCATTAGTGTGTGTCACTATCAGTTTTCACTCATTAAGTTACTTAATTTGTCCCCTTGGGGAAATTAATTTTTTTCACTCTAGACATGAACTGGCCACCCTCTGCTCTCCAGGCCAAGTCCCTGTGGACTAAGCTTCTGGGCCCATATTCTGCATATGAGTTGGTTTTGAAAGATGTCCCATACTCTCTGATTCTTATGGGAAAATGCAGCCACCTGCAGTGGAGGGCTTGTCGTTGCTGACAAATTCAAATATTGTGATTATTTTGGCAAAATATCGTAATAAAGTATATATGTAATTCAGTATAATGTAATCCTGTTTTCAAAATGATTTTTTGTGCATAAAAAAAGATAATTACCCACAGAAAACACTTTGTTGAGGTTGGTATGAGGCATTCACTGTCTCTCATAACAGTCCAAACTGGACTGTTGTCATGCCATGTTACAATTAGAAAAATCTCAATAGTCTCATAAAATGGCATCTTTAGTAGTTCCCAGCTGTAATGCAGTCAGGACATTGTTTTACTAACTCCTCTGTGTTGCAGGTGTTGTTCCATGACGTGGTGGCTCTCACACAGAAACTGTTCCCTATTGTGGAGGCCATGCAGAAGCACTTCAGCGCCGGCTCCGGGGCTTACTACAGTGACGCCATCTTCTTCCTGTCTGTTGCCATGCATCACATCATGCCTGAAAGTAAGGAAAGAACTATTTGGTTTTGTTTACAGAGGTTTTGAGAAATCTGTCTGTGGGATTTCTGCCACCACCCAAAAACAACTGGGTTAAGTGGCGCTCTAAGCATTAACAAATTACATTTACAATATGTCTTTCTAGAAACAATTGGCCTCATACAAGAACCACGAGCAGATTTGTTCTTAAGTGGCTTGTATGGGCGATGTAGAAGAACTTGTTGCATTCACCAGTGTTCTTGTATTTTGAATTTTCTCTTGTATAAATGTTATGTAGTATGTGTATAGCCTAGACACTATTGATGTAAACAAACCTTTAACAGAAAACATAACAAAACTAGATTTGATTGATGATTAGTATTTTCCTGTGTATTGAAATTCTGTCATTCAACATGAAAGCAGGTTGCAATGCTGTATTTTAAAAACTGCTATTGGACCTACCCTTCAATTTTCGATCAAGAATTGCACCTTAAAGTTTCAAGATGTCACTTTCTGTGCGGAGGAAGTGGTACACAGCAGACACCAGAAGAAAATTTGGGAAGTAAGAAAAACCTTTCAGTATTTTCAGTTATTAAATTACTTAATTTACCTACTGGCTGAAAAAGGGTCTACACATTACATCTAAGAAAAGCATACTGTTATAGGTTACTTTATATGACTTGAAATTAGTATTCTGCTTTGAGTCTCTAGCAGACCATGTTTCAAATTCACTTAGATGCTCAGTTCACTGCTGGTGCACAGCTGGAAAAGTCAGTATGGGCAGGTATCTAAGAGACACGTGGCATGCTGCAGAGGCCCTGGGGAGCGAGGAAGGAAGGGTGGGTTATGTTGCTGCTGCCCACATTAGTGCCCCCTGTGCTGGTGCAGACCAATGGCAGCGACCTTCTCTTTTGTGCACTGTTGTGGTTCACTTCAGTGGATGTGCAGCATGGGGCATCACTCCACAAATGGACCAAAACATCCAGAGGCACACATATGAAACCTGAAGTCTCCGTCTTGCAGACAGCAGGGCACCTTCCCGTTTGAGGTTTTTAAAACTTGGTGCAGGCTTGTACTGATGTGCTTTTCACTGTGAAGGGAAGAGTTTCTGTTTTTTAGAAGTTACACACATTAAACTATTTCCATAAACATGGCAGTACTGGGATTTCAAGATTCATTTCAGTGAGCTGTAAGCTGAAATTCTTCATTTATTAGCTTTCCACCAAAGAAAGATGTCCACATTTGAAGGCTTGACAACCCCAGTGGTCAAATTCATGTTTTCTTTAAGGTCCTCCATAGCACATCAAAGTATGCTATTTAAATTACTCTGTAAAGTATGATTTCAATTAGAGAACAGAAGAGGAAAATAGTGAAGAAAAAGATGAATGACTTCAGGCAAAACAGGATGATAAATAAAAGATTGTGCTTGGGGGAAAATGTTTTGAGTGCATGGTTGACACTCCGCTGTCAGTTCTGAAAAGTAATTTGTGGTGGAGCACAAAGTTGTTTTGACAAGATTTTAAACATATTGCCAATGTGGCACCGGGTGTTTTGTTCAGCAGACGTTTTTCTCCGTTCAGAACTGGAGGTGTGTGTCTCGTGTCACGTTGTGTCCTTATTGATCAGCCATGTGGCACATGTCTGCTGTGTGTGTCCAAGTGGTCACACATTTCTATTTAAAGACAGCTTTTTATCTATAAAGGGCATAACGTGGTTGTCTTAACCGAGAGAGAGTGGGATTACGTGATGCACAAATCTCCACCAGTGTTATTTTCTTCACACAATACATCTTTAATTTAACCTTTTTTTTTTTTCTAAAACTCTTCATTCAGCGAGCCTCACAGCAGACACAGAACATCGTTTATGATTAATGACAGTGAAACACAAATATAAATAGCAGCTGCAAGTGGGAGGGCTGGAAATTTAACATCCACTAACTTGTGAAGTGGGAGATGTGATTTTGTCGAGTTTAATTTAGTTGTCAAAAGAGAAGGAAGAAATTGTCAGCACTTTCGGCTTAAGCCAGCTGCACAGCCTGTTTGCTCAATATAAATGTGAAGTTAAAATGTTTGCAAGGTCTTTACTTTTTATTAGACATTTGGAGTCTAGACTCAAAAACACAGACATTTCTTTCATTAAAACAGCAGTCTATTTTGTACTCAACAGTATTTTTATAAATTCTTATTTCTTGTACAATACACAACAATATTTTGCTTATAATAACATTAATGTCACAACACAAACAGTCACATGCTTTATTGATCTATTATGGTTTATTAGAAAAGGCTTTCGGTGTCACCATGGTGTAGATCTAGACACGTTTTGGTCATGGACCTTTCGTCAGACATCAGATTCACAATGTGAAACGAGCGGGCTGAAACAGCCATTCAGAAGGTAGAGCCCAATCTAACACCTGGGACTACTACCAAAAATAAAAACTTTTTAATACACACAAAAACATGAAGACAAACACCCTCATTTTAATGTCACAGCCATAAACTAGCAAAAGGCTAATTGATAAATATCTCCAGAAAATGAAGGAAATACCTCAATATCTCAACTGTATGTTTAGGGATAAAAGTGCCAGGGTAGGCCTGGATAAAGATATAGATTTTCAGATTAATTGCGCTTTTTCTTTTAATGATCCAATATCGATTCTTAAGACTGTCGTGACTCGGGATGGTCAGCTGACTGTGGCTATCTCGTAGCCAAGCTAGAGATCACACGGAAAGACTGAAAAAAGACACATCTTAGCTCTCAGTTTGTGTTTGTTGTGGAGATATTACCTCTGGCTACAAGATGTCAAGCCGCAGAAGCTGAGTGAACAGCGTGTGACTTCTACTTTTTTCAGCCTGTCCCTGCTGGGTAGCTAATGCCAGCTAGCCAGCTGTCTGCAGATATCAGATTGATGTCTACACAAACAGAAGTGCAGATGAATTAGTGAGCAGACTTTCAATTTCTGCCCTGTCTGCACTCAAAGTAATGATTAAAGTAGATCAGGTCTTTTGTTACTGTTGCTCAACTGCTTCGCACATATCACGTTTTAATTGTTTTCCTTTGGCAAAGAAAATAAATCCTTTTCCACCATTTCATAACCGGAAAATAATAATAATTCAAATAAAATGGCACAATGGAAACCTATTGTAATTAAACAGAACTTTTGTCTCTCCCTTCTGTCAGTGAGAGTAATTACACAACACTGTTGACATGTGGTCATAATGCATAGCCTCTACCATTCTCAGTTATTGCTGTCGCTATGGTTGACCCCCCCACCACTCAGGTACATTGTGAAATACAGAGATTTAGTCAGTTATAGGCTTAATCAGCATGGTGTAAACTCGTTTTGCAAGGGCTGGAATGAACGGACGTTCGTTTATGTAAAAGTCTCACACTCCCAAGTTTAATCATTAGGTCCCTAAGAAACACTGTTTTTGTTTCCATGTTTTTGTATCCCCTTGTCTCAACATGCTGGGACTTGAGTGAGAAACATGGTACCTGGAAGCCTGGTGAAATTCCAAGATAAAGCACCAACACCTTGCTTTTGTGATTTTTAACAGTTCTAACACATGCTGTATTGCTTTTTTTAAAACAACTTTAATAGACAACACTGCTAATACCTCCAACCTGTTTCTCCAGAGCTAATAACACAGACCTAATTACTTTTCCTCATGGACTCATTGATGTAAAGTAACAGGCCAGTGTTGAACATGAGTGGGATGGTGAAGTGGATCGGGCTAGAGCTGAATTTATATGTCCTGACTTCCTCTCACTAGACCAGTGGGCTTAACAGGCACATTATGGTGAAGTCCGCAGCAGCTGGGGTTGCCCAGTTATATACTTTGTTTAAGTCAACAAAGGGTTTCATGCAAACTGTACACAGACACTTTACACATTTGTGCATGAGACACAGCAGTGTAAATCAAAACATTGATAATTTAAATCTCCCGAAATGCCGACAGGATCAGTCAGGTTGCACTGACAGGATTCTCTCTAATCATTAAAGTAACACTTTACCCAGATAACACTTGGTTTAATTCATGTTACGCTCAAAACACACCTATGAATAACTAAGAGACTAAATACAACCCCTTTGTGCCTTGTTCCTTGGTTTGCACCCAAATTATGGGCTGTTGAACAAGCAAAGATGGAGTTGGACGCCGTAAATGCACTTGCACCATGTCCTTTAGGCCGTGTACTATAGATCGTTGTATCTTGAAGGCCACCTAAACCGTTTTGATTGATTGGGCAGGTGTCTTGGAGTAGCCTAGCTAGCCAGTTACGTTATACTGTCGCTAACGTAACTGCGGCAGATCTATTAATCACTGGCTGCCAAGTGTCCAGTGTTACTTTTTATGGTCAACTTGTGTTAAAGTCATACTGGAGAAGAGTAACGTCAGTAATTTAAGTCTAAACTTAAAACTAGTATTTTTTTTGTCTTATTTAAAAACTCTACCATTCTGTGTATTATTTGAAACAATAAATAAATAACAGACAAATCTACCGCATGTGACAAATGAAAAAGAGATTTAATGCATTTAAAAATACAATATGGATAATAAATACCTATAAAAACTATTGATTTTTATTTACTGTTCTGAAGCTTATATGTGTTTTTGTTTTCTCTTCACTTTGTTTCCAGAAGCATTTTCTAACTGGTGCTTGGGACTAGAGGATCCTGTTTACTTCATACAGCAAGAGACAGTTTTTTCTTGCAGCAGTAAACATGTAAACTTTTGGATGCACGGGAACATAATGAGAAGAAAAATTAATTAATTGACCTCCCAAAAAATCCAGGGTGTTTCCAGGGAATATTGGTAAAAGCAGAAAACAATGAGCCTTACAAATAGGCTGCAAGTGCTCACATCAAGACTGACATTAGGACATAATGAGGTTGACCCACTTTCTTCCTGACAAAAAATGTGATGTTCGAAAACAACAGCGTCTCTGTTGTTTTAGTGCTGTTGAGGTTTAGTCAACAGCACCGTCTCATCTGACCAGAGCCTCAAGCCACGCAAACAACATTTATTCTTGCAATACATTTACAACACACATGGATGACTGATTTTACCCCCCTTAATTTCTACTTATCCATTTTGTTCAATAACAGTTTGATCACAGAGGGGCTCATTCTTCTCTGAACAACATAAATATTTGGAGGATTATTTAAATAAAACTGTTACTTATTTATGTCTCTCCTCCAGTACAATTAGTTTCCTATATTTCATATCCTCTATGTTCTTCATCCTTTTAAGACCTATAATTCAGAAGAGGTCTGCCACTCAAGAATGTCTGAGTTTTCTTAATGCTGCTGGAAGGAGACAAAAAGTAAATCTAGGTGAAAGTCAGTTTAAACAATAAATGAAAAGATCCAGGTATATTTCAAAGAAAGCCACCAAAATCCTTAGTTATAATTTCACCTCCAATAATCACTGAGTTTAAACCCTCTCACATTTCTACATATAATAATATGAAGTACCTATTTGAAAAATGTATTTAGAATATAGCTGTAAAATAGTGTTGCATAATTTTTGTGAGCAATTGAAATACACTAAATTCTAAATGTAATACATGTGTATGCATGTAGTTGTTCATGTTTTGATCTGTAGCAAACTCAACAGAGGCAACAGAGTCTTGTAATACATTTAAATAACATTTTTAGTGATATCATAATATGTTCTGATAAAACAAAACACAAAGCCCTCCTTTCACCCCCACAGGACTTTGTGTTGAGTCATTGATCAAACATTAAACCCATCACATCACAATGTTGTAATAACTGAAGGCTCTCTTCCTGTTACACTTCCACTAGTTAAGCCTTGTTAGTACAAACAAACAGCACCCACCGCTCGGAGTTTACTCTTCCGAGCCCCTCTGTGTTGCCACAGTACATAAAGGCATTGTGATGGCAGCTTCCTTGTTTGGAGAGCACAGAAAACCGGTCAGTTCCGTGTTGCTGAATCTTCTTTTTTCCGTCACTTGTTTCAAGAGAAACCAGCACTCAGATATCTTTGGAGCACCAACTTGTAGTCCAGCTACAATCTCCTCGTAGTATACACCCTTAATTGTTTTGCACAGTTTTATTGAGCTTTGTTGAGGCCAAAGTTGTTCCCACAGGACTTTGTGAGACTATGGTCAGTGGACCTCGGACCTCATAGGTCCGGGAGCATTACTTTTAATGGACACATGTAACATGTTTTATACTTCCTGTGAATATAATCCATTCAATCTTATTTCCATACTGTCGCAATTTGATCAATTATATTTTATGTGGTGCTCATGTCGCCCACAATTAAGACTTCATAGCCTCTCTTCAGGTAAAACTCTCCATATTGCAACACATGTTTTTTAGTCACTAACCCTGTTATACTAAATAGTCACTAACCCATCCTGTCAGCTCGCTCTGCTCCGTTTCAGTGCATTTACCATAAGGCTCTAATACGTGTGCACTGCAATTGTATGTGCGGCTAGCTTGACCGTGTTCTCATAAATGAGTGACAGTGGATACACTCAAACCTGTTCAAACTTAGTTAACATTATCGTACTTACCTCAAACAATGTTGTGTCCTCAAAAGAAAAGTGTTTGTCTCCAGTCGGATGCAGCAGGGAGCAGTGGCGCAAAACTCAACGTTTGAGGTCTTTAAGGTATGAGAAGTGTAAAAATATTTTCGGTTCATTTTGAAACTATGGTGGAACAAATTTGACTGCGGCGTGCCGCTATAGTCTCTGTTATTAATGGGAAACGCTGCCTGCAATTTGAACAATAACTGTAAGTTGATTATGGTCTGATTACCAACTTTTTAACAGTATCTCCATAAAATATATTTATTATATTATATTAAAATTTTTAATCTTAAGATGCACCACTTTTTAGCTGGACACCCAAATTATAGAAGCAAGACACAAATGCAGTGCTGTTTTGTAAAATACTTTAAAGCAACATTAATGTTCAGTACTGGGACATTAGACACAAGATGAGAGGAGCAAAAATTAAATTATTTAGTGTAGACTTTTTGTTTTCCTTCTAACCCATATCTTGTTTACATACTGAATAGATAATGCAACAAAATAAAATTGTCTCTCCTTATACTAGTACACATTTTGTTCTGCAGAATTATGTAAGTTTTACACTTGCTGGCTGCTGGATCTCAACAAGGCTTTGATGAAATGAATCAGATCTAAATTCATGTTGAATTGAGCTCTGACCGTTCACAATGCATACATGAACCCATTCAGCTCATTATTTTGAAGTACCCTCGTCCTCCGGCATCAGTTATACCAATTCTGCAGTTGCTGTCAAACCAACCTTTTGCGCTGTCGATAAATGTTTACCGTCTTTGACAGTTTGTCTTAAGCCGACAAGTGTTTTCATCAGTTCAATTATCCTGTTGCGCCCCTGGCACACCATTCCTGAGTATTATCCTTTCATCACCATGCCAACCAGCAAAACATAGGAAGCTGAAACAATGAACAGATGAGGGCCTGAATATCCTGGATACTGCCGTTCCAGTTTCATCCACAAACAAGATACAGTCCTAATAATTTACTGAGCTGACATTCACAACTCCGAAACGTGCACTTTTTTTATAGTCATGCTGAACTTTCTAAACATTTCTCCACACAATTTAAAGACTTTTTCATGCACTTTTGTTTTTTAGGTAAATGGTAATAATACAGAAAGCAGAAGCCAAAAACACCACTGCAGAGAAACAATTTAATTGTGTTAATCTTTTCAGGAGTGTTGTCAGACTATTATTTCCTCTGTGTATTCCTGGTAGGACTCTTAGGCCCCATCCACACTACTGCATTTTCAAATTAAAATGGAGACCTTTTGCTATGTTTGCACCTCCCGTCCAGACTACAACGATGAAAACGAAGTTTTGAAAACGCTGCGACCCCGTTTTGTGTTTCAAAACGCTCGTGCTCGGCTCTCTGATTGGGTCTTGCAAAACAGAAACACAATGCTGCTGACCGGGTTTTTGACATCATATTTTTATTAAAATATTCTGTACACTTGTACTGTGCATGTCGCCGTTTACTTTGCAACAACTCCCAGTCTGTTTTCTGCTGCCACACTCCCGTGTTACCTTCAGTAACAGTCCCAGCTCGTTATTGATCCATGCAACAAAAAAAAAAACTGGTCTGATGCTTAGTCTGTATTTATTTGTTCTTTCGCCAAATCTTCTGTAACTATGGAATAGACCATCTGCTTCATGTTTGTACTGGCACGCGTGTAGCCAGTGCACCTGAATGGGTCCTAGCTGTGCGTTTTCAGTCGTTTTAATGTAGACGTAGATCAACTCCAAACCGCAGCGGAAACGCTGGTGGTGGATGGAGATCGTATTCGTTTTAATTCTCAGTTTGTAAACTAAAATGGAGTAGTGTGGATGGGTTCTTAGAAGTGATTAGGCAGACAGTCACTGGATGTTGATGAATGGTCAGAGAAATTCGACCTACATACACAGTTGACTCAGAAGTACATTTCCTGAGATAATTTTTTTAATGGATAACTCATTTTCATCATATAAGAGAAAATACATTATTATTCATCAAAAATTCACACGGGGAGGACCAAGGTTGGGGGAGGTCCTTGTTCTTTGTCAAACAACTACCATTCTTTTAGTAGTTGATGCATGTTTAGAATAATCTTAGATGTTTTTCTAAAGTTTGATGTTGCTTTATCAGTATTTTATGCTCTGCTCGCAGGTCTGACGCGCATAGTGCAGCTTGACCTGGACCTGAAATACAGGACCAACATCCGGGACCTCTTCCAAGAATTTGACCAGTTTCCTCCAGGAGCGGTAATAGGCATTACCAGAGAGATGCAGCCAGTCTACAGGTAGGCAGTGTGGCACAACACATCAGCTATTGTGATGTTTGAGTGTGTAACATTTAAGTGACAACTGAGACAGAGCTTTAAAATCTAATAATGAATAACTGGACTGAGTCTCTGCTTTAATTTTGCTGCCTCAGCTTTTAATTGTCTGCTCACTGACAAGAGGTTTTCTGAATGGATTAAGGGCCAGCATCTGTCAAGAGAAAAGTGTTTTGTCTTTTGGGCTTTGCCTCTCAACTGGAAGACATCTTCACTTTGTGATAAAAAGTCTGGACAATTAAGTTTTAGACTGCGGGGTGAATAAACTGAAAACTGGTCTTAGATGGAGAGATATAAAATGGACAATTGTCACTGGAATCTAACATCTGGCTGTTATACATTGATGGGGTCTAATTTTGAAAACGTGAATTACGCAATAAAAAAGAAACCCAATCATCGATGCCGCAGCAGCCAGACTAAAACTTAAACTGATTACTGCGTTGTCTTATTGTCTAAGTGTGTCTTCCCTGTCAGCTGTTGTTCCATGCCTAATCTTGCTTCCAAAAATTGGAAAGATCATCAAACTGTTTAGCCTCAGCATTTTTAAATGATAACAAATTCCTCTTGGTATCAGGTTTATGTTGCAATGCTGATATTCTGTATTTATGAATCTGTGAGAGCAGACACATTAGGATTATCCTTTATGTTTCTCCCCCATATCTTTCTCACTAATCAATTTAAAGCCTCCATACCCATCTCACTCACTGTTGTTGACCCCAGATGGAGTTTAGTTTTTATGGGCCTCATTTGCACATTTCACAGTTATTTTCTCTCACAGCTTCTAAGCGAGAAAGAACATCAGAAGTCTCCCATACAGACACTGATTCACAAGAACCCCAGCAGTCTGTCATTTCCCATCTACAGGCAAAAATGTAAAAGTTGTAATGCAACATTTAAAGCAACATTATGTTGTATTTTTTAATCTTCATGATCTTTTTGATGGTGCACAGATTTGTCATTGATCATTGCCTCTCCGGGCCGTGGAAGTTTTCTGTGGCACTGTGTAAGTAGGAAATCCCAGGCCGGATTTCTGTCGTGAGAACAGCATAATGCTTTTTGGCACCAACACAACAAAAACTCTTCAGTAAGCTAGCTATAAGAAGAAGAAAAAACTATATAATGTACAACGTAAGTTCTTTGGAAGAAGCTAGCTTAGTATTCTCAGTGTGTGTTGTGTTGGAGACGGGCGAGTGGGCAACATAACCAGGCTCAGCAGTCTCTATGGAGGGTAAGATTAGCAAATGGCAGAGGCAAAGAGACCAAAAAGGATGTTGAAGAAGGAAGCAAAAAATAGAAAAAGAGAGAGTGACCAAGCAAGTTTCGTCATCACGGCGTTCTTCTTCTGCTTGTGTAATTCCGGTAGTGTAGACGCCCCTCACTACATGGAATACGTACAAAGAAGAAGAAGAGGGAATAATAATAATAGTAATATACAGTCTCTGGTTTATTCGAAGTAAGAAGAGAAGTGACATTTGGACAAATGAAGGAGCACACACGTGTTATTTAGCACGAGAGCCGACAGCAAAATGGAGTCCGGACAGACAGCTGACGGCAGAAATCACGGATTTTGTGGATTTTCCCAGATGGAAGGCTATAACGTTAATGTGGTTTATGTGGTTAATGAAGTTTTTAAAGCGGTACTAAAGTTGTCTGTTTTCTGCTGGACAGGTAATTAACTTTGTTTGTCAGACTTTAGCGATGCAAATGCAAACTGTTGTTTGATAGATTTAGCTATTAGCTGGCCATAATCACGAGCGACTTGACATGTTTCCCCGGTCAGTGGTGTGAAATATGGATTAATTTCATGTCGCCTACTTATTCTCCAGCCTGTGGTTTGGCTTTGCTGGTTACAGTTACGTTAGCGAGACAATCAGCTGATCAGTAATGTTAATTGGCAATAAAACCGTAAGGTTAGCTTAGAGCATGGAAGCATCAGCCAGCTAAACTTTTACTGACTGGTAGAAAAACATTTTGGCTTTGTATGTTACCTTCATGAGAATCAGCTGATCGCTAATTGGCAATAAAATGGCAGCTTCCAGCATCGGAGCTCAGATCAGCCAGCTAAACTTTTACTGCGCTGGTAGAAAAAATATATAGTTGGATTGTAACTTCATGTAGTTCTTCTCCAGCACTCTGTTATGGCTTTGTTACGTGAACAGAAATGTGCCGTTACCTTCGTGAGACAAAAAGCTGATGAATATTATTGGTAATGAAACGGTAACAGCAGGGAAGCTCAGATCAGCAGCTACAGTGGATAGAAAAAGTCTACACACCCCTGTTAAAATGCCAGGTTATTATGATGTAAAATAATGAGACAAAGATAAATCATGTCAGAACTTTTTCCACCTTTAATGTGACCTATAATGTGAACAATTCAATTGAAAAACAAACTGAAATCTTCGAGGGGGAAAAATTACAAATAAAAACCTTACAATAACCTGGTTGCATAAGTGTGCACACCCTCTTATAACTGGGGATGTGGCTGTGTTCAGAATTAACCAATCACATTCAAACTCAGGTTAACTAGAAGTCATTACATACCTGCCATCATTTAAAGTGACTCTGATTAATCACAAATAAAGTTCAGCTGTTCTAGTAGGATTTTCCTGATATTTTCTTAGTTGCATCTCCGAGCAAAAGCCATGGTCCACAGAGAGTTTTCAAAGCATCAGAGAGATCTCATTGTTGAAAGACATAAGTCAGGAGACGTGTACAAAAGAATTTCCAAAGCATTAGATATACCATGGAACACAGTGAAGACAGTCATCAAGTGGAGAAAATATGGTACAACTGTGACTTTACCAAGAACTGGACGTCCCTCCAAAATTGATGAAAAGACGAAAAGAAAACTGGTCAGGGAGGCTTCCAAGAGGCCTACAGCAACATTAAAGGAACTGCAGGAATTTCTGGCAAGTACTGGCTGTGTGGTACATGTGACAACTATCTCCCGTATTCTTCATATGAATGGGGTAGGGTGACAAGACGGAAGCATTTTCTTACAAAGAAAAACATCCAAGCACGGCTGAAGTCCCCCAAAAGCATGTGGGAAAATGTGTTACGGTCTGATGAAACCAAGGTAGAACCTTTTGGCCATAATTCCAAGGAACACCATACCCGCAGTGAAGCATGGTGGTGGCAGCATCTTTCTTTGGGGCTGTTTTTCTTCAGCTGGAACTGGGGCCTTAGTCAGGGTGGAGGGAATTATGAACAGTTCCAAATATCAGGCAATTTTGGCACAAAACCTTCAGGCGTTTGGTTGGAAAGCTGAAGCTGAAGAGGAAGAGGAGTTCACCTTTCAGCACGACAACGACCCAAAGCACACATCCAAATCCACAAAAGCATGGCTTCACCAGAAGAAGATTAATGTTTTGGAATGGCCCAGCCAGACCTGAATCCAATTGAACATCTGTGGGGTGAACTGAAGAGGGCTGTGCACAGGCGATGTACTCGCAATCTGACAGATTTGGAGCGCTTTTGCAAAGAAGAGTGGGCAAATATTGCTACGTCAAGATGTGCCATGCTAATAGACTCCTACCCTAAAAGACTGACTGCTGTAATAAAATCAAAAGGTGCTTCAACAAAGTATTAGTTTAAGGGTGTGCACACTTATGCAACCAGGTTATTTGAGGGTTTTTATCAAAGATTTGTTTTTCAATTGAATTGTTCACATTAAAGGTGGAAAAAGTTCTGCCATGATTTATCTTTGTCTCATTATTTTACATCACAAGAACCTGGCATTTTAACAGGGGTGTGTAGACTTTTTCTATCCACTGTATGTCCTTAGAGAGGAATCTGGTTTATACCAACACAGTCTCAGGGATCTGAGACTGTCAGAGGGATGACTACATGTGGTGCTCTGCTGGGTTTTCAGCCACTTACTTTTTTTTCAATGCAGTCCTTCACAGAACTATTTTGGACTGTTACAAAACCTGGTGAGGACTGTGAGCTGTTAAATATTTAGCTACACACTATATGGCCCTCTAGTCTACAGAGCTATAGGCTTTGAAGAGGATGGTCTTCATAATTGAGTGAGCTTTCTAAATTTAAACGTTGCGTCACGTGTCCTTACTGTATCTTTTCATGTTGCAGTGCCTTTGCTCTCCAGAATCCTGCCTTCAGATGCGTGTAAGATCTACAAGCAGGGCCTCAACATCAGGCAAGTCCTGTCAACACATGTAATGCATTAGGAGAAAATATTTGATGTTTAATGGCAAAGAAAAGCAGTTCTACAGCCGCTGCGTAATGCACCACATAGAAACCACATCAAATTAAACAGTAATTCCTCAATGGTCTTAGCACTCGTCTTGTGCCGCATGTAACAACCTCTCCTCTTCCTCCTCTTAACCTAGTTTAGTTAACTAGAGTGTGAAATCAGTGCCTGGCAGCATAGGGAAGCTGAACGGCGACGCCTCTGCGCTCAGATCTTTTACGTCTGTATTTTTTGATTTAAATCCCCGGAGCCCCGATGAAGGAGAATTACAGTAGTGTCTAATGTGCTGCCTATCTCACTCACAAAGGGCGTCAGCAGAAATTCATCATACTCTGACGCATGCTGACATGCACTCACAACAATGAATCTTCAGAAGGAGTCCACGTTGCTGCGTTTCATGGCCTTGTGGGCAAAATGCTAACACCAGGCAGTGTTCAGCAGCCTCGAGGTTCAGCTCTTGCAGCTAGGGCATATGCACACACATCAACGCATGGAGTATTGCTAATGGGTCACACGTGCGACAAACCAGGGCAGCCCTTTATCCGGCACATCCGCGGATGCTTCTGTATTTGGGTATCGTAACATATCTAAATCTGTTTGAAGGATGAACCCTGTACATAAAAGAGTGTGTTTGTGCCTGTGCGTGCTCTTCCTGTATGAGATACCCTTGATGTGGAGCATGTCATTATTCTCTGAAACTGCTCCTGGCTGTCTCATTTGGTATTCAAAATGCCCCCTTATTATCACGGAGTTGCAGGGAGAGAACCAGAGAAAGAGACGGCGAGAGAGTGAAAGAAAAAAACTGTCACAGCAAGTTCATTTACATTCTGGTGCAACAGCCTGTCAGGCCTGTCATACCCATAGCACCTAGCGCTTTGTGTCTGGTCTTCACAAGCAGATCAGTTATTCTCTTTGCTGCCATGCCTCATTCCCGGACTACCCACTTTGACAAAATAAATCAAAAAAAGAAATATTCTTGAAATGTGTTGTTGGTCTCCCATTGAAATGATTACCATATACATTATCTCTAAACTTTCAGAGCAAAGGGGTGACATTTTTGTTTTCTGCTTACCGTTGTGAGGCAGTGTTTACTTGTGTCTCGCAAGTTACCAAATTTAAACTCTGCTCAGTGCTTTTGGTCTCATCATCCTCTGTTTTCTTTACCTTGTTTGGCTGTCTTCTCCTTTCATGTGTCTAAAGTTGCCACACTGAACCTACTCTTGTGTGTGCGTGTGTGTGTGTGTGTGTGTGTGTGTGTGTGTAGATTGGACACTACCCTGATAGACTTCACAGACATGAAGTGTCAGCGCGGTGACCTGAGTTTTATCTTCAACGGCAATGCCATCCCTTCCGAGTCTTTTGTTGTGCTGGACAACGAGCAGAAAGTCTACCAGCGGATACACCATGAGGTGTGTGACGCGCATGCTGATATAACACTGAAAGGCTAAAGCCTCATTTGCGGCCCCTGAAGCTTGCAGTGTTCATTACAACCCACATTTAGGGCTGAAACTGACAGTTCTTTTCATCATTAATCAACCTGCCAATTATTTTCTCGATTTATCGTTTTGTCTACAAAATGTGAGATCGCTATATTTTCTCACAGTCATAAAAGTGTGTTGTTTTATCCAACTAACAGTTTAAAGCTCAAAGATATTCAGTCGGCTGTCACTTAAGAGCATGAAAATCAGCAAACGCTCACATTCGAGAATCTGGAACAGACAAATGTTTGTTATTTTTACTAATTGATCATCAGAATAGTTGCATTCATTTTCTGTAAATTGACTAATCATTTAATAGTTTTAGCTCCACCGCATTACTTAACTTTTGGTTGAAAATAACAACAAATAAACAACATGGCGGTGTTCCTACATATTTTTATATTTCTCATTTCCATCAAGTGGAAAATTCAATTCAATATGCAATTCAATTCAATATTTTATTGGCATAAAAATTTAAGTTAAACAATGTTGCCAAAGCAGTTTGCAGCAAAGTCACAAAGTTTACATTTTGAAAATAACATAACAAGACTTAATGCAATCATGACCATTCAGTTTGGCTTATAAGTTACAACAACAAAAAATACCGATAGAACGTAAACAAGAAACAAGAATGAACAAGATTTAACATGCCATGCAGCGAACGCTGAGTGCAACCTAAATCAGGTTACCAGTATCACTGAAAATCAGCATCTGGGGAGCATGGATATTCATACAAAGTGCTTGCTGAGATATCTTGCTCTTGACCAAAGTGTTGGAGGAACCAACAGGCATCAACGTGATTTGTTCCCATTGCTAGTGGAGGAAAAGATTATAACTGGTAATAACAGGAAGTTCTTTCCTATCATAGCAACGGTGGGAAATGATTATCATACAGATGTTACAAGCTTTTTCTACTCGGCTATGATTTACTAAATGTTGAACATATACAGATTATATTGGCTGGAAGAATACTAAAATCACTGGTCCTGGTGCTACGCTGGTAGTGTAAAACAGAAAACTCCTCTGTGTTGATTTACAATCCAAGTTTCTGCACATCAATGTTGCAGCAACACAAAGCCTATTTTTTATGGGTGTTCAAATGGCTAGTTATTGTTAGCAGTCTTTATGAGTGAACGGACACATCCGGTGCTGCTTTCCACCTCATACTGAGCATCCATGCCTGTGTTGGTGCCCCAGTAGTTTCCTAACACTGCCCTGTATGTTCAGGAGTCGGAGATGGAGACAGAGGAGGAGGTGGACATTCTGATGAGCAGCGATGTGTACTCCGCCACGCTCTCCACCAAGTCCATCACCTTCTCCAGGGCGCAGACCGGCTGGCTGTTCAGAGAAGACAAGACGGTTGGTGTCAGCTGTTCCTGATATTATTACTACCACTGCCACCACAGCGTTTCCAAAGTCAGGAAGGGTTTTACCTTGATGTGGAATTTGTAGAAATCTTTAGTAAACTTGACCCAGACAGAAACTTGGGAATTTGATAAATTCGCTGGGGAAGGCAGGAAATGGAAAGTAAACAAAACACAGGGGTCAGTACACAGATGTGTATCAGAATGTGTTTTACAGGTAACACCACTTTGGTTTACTCAAAAGGAGCCCAGACTTCTCTGACCTGAAAAACAACATGGACAAACAAATAGGGATAAAATATTTTAAGGCTCTGACAGTGCTGTTTTAAAAAAAGCCACAGAAAGAGATGGATGCACTCTTTCTCTTTATTTTTACTTGACTTTAAAAGAAAAAAATGCCAGTAAAATAAAGTTTTGCAGGTAAATTGGCAGTAGTTTGAAAGGTCTGGACTAAAGTAGACAGGAGACAGGACATGCTGTCTTTTTGTTCTTTTTCCTACGCTACAAACATGTACCAGACAGGAAAGACATAAATAAAATAAAGGAAGGAACCACAGGTGATAGGCTCAGAGATCAAATCAACACAGACTGGGCAAGGTAGGGGAATGAAGGCGGAGAATGAGTAATGTGGGTATTGCTTTCTGTCCTCTCACTCCTTTGTCCTTTTGACATGTGTTTAAGGGGAAATTGGTGACTCACTTGGCGGGGGGGGCTTATCTAACTGTTTCTTCTACCTCCAGGAGCGTGTGGGAAACTTTCTGGCAGATTTCTACTCCGTGAACGGCCTGGTGCTGGAGTCCCGGAAGAGACGCGAGCATCTGAGCGAGGAGGACATCTTGAGGAACAAAGCCATCATGGAGAGCCTTAGTAAAGGAGGGAATCTCATAGAGCAGAACTTTGAGGTGAGTTGGGCACCGAATATATATGGCTGATTGTCAATTGTCATTGGATGATGAATTGTCATTGGATGATGGAGTTCGGCTATTACATCAAATTTACAGCCGCAAGGCCGCCAACCATCATCACCCATGATGTGATTGTTGATGTTATGGGACCCCATGGAGCATCACGTCGCAAACAGCGTATCATAGATTTGTGCTTGAAACCTGCATGTTGATAACATGACATTACATGGTAACAAATATGGCTAACATCCACCTTGACATTCTTAAAAGAAGACACTGAATCCTTAGTGACTTCCACAGAGCTGCTATGTAGCTGACTCTATGTAAAGTCTGTACTTCTAGGGAATGTCCAGTGTCAGCAGATCAGAACACTGTAGATTTAAGGATTTCTGATCACTCTGACTCTTATTTTATTGTAGAATCTTTGACCACTTTGAAATTTTCTGACATTAAACCAACCAACCATTGACCAAAAAGCTCCAGGAACTATGGAACCAGAGGAACTACACTCAGGAACTAAACTAGGAACTAAAGCCACGTTTCCACTGAAAGTACCTGGTAAAAGTAAAAGTAAAAGTCCCCCCCCCCCCCAAAGTTCTGATCCTTTTGGAGCTGGGACTCCGTAATATGGGGGTTAAAAAAAGTCTTGTTCACTCGCTTTCTTCTCAACATCGCTCCCTCTCTCATTTACAAAGCCTTACTTTTTAAACGTTAGTAATATTAATGCACCAGTGGCTCCCGTTGCTCCCTTGTTTCGTGAATGAAGCGGTACAAGAGAAAGATGCACATTCAAAGTTACTTAGTGACTCACTGCTGGGAACTTTTTAGCAAAAATGAGAACCAGTTGGAGCACTGCTCTGATAAACATCCTGTTTACTTATACCTGCAGCGTAACCACCAGTCCAGTTCTGAAACTGTGCTGTCCCGCTGGAACCTCGCGGTATGAGTCTCTCAAACAAAATAAACCTCACAGTTCTCACTGCTGTATCTGCACAAAGATAAATCCCGTAGAAACAGCATGAACGTCCGGCCAGACTCTGTCCATCAACTTTGCATGGTTTATTGAAAAATTCCTGTCGGACTCCCCGCTGTTGTTTCTTTGATGTTTTATTTGTTTCAGACATGAAAACTGCTGCCCCCAATCACTGTTATTTATGAGATAGGTCCACCACCCCCCTCCTCGTCCAATATGCATGGATTTGAGTCCAAGCCCTGCCACCTAGTGGTGAAAGCTACAAAGCTGCACCTCATTCACAGGGATGGCTCTCCCAATCACCCTTTCACTACAGTATGTTCCAGACTTTGCTTAGCAAGCCTTGTCTAAACACTGAGCATAAAGCCAGTCACACAGTGAAGACAATGCCTCTCGACACTCAATGGATGCCTTTCAACTGCTCGGGTTGTTTTTTGTCGACTCCCCCTTGTTCTGTGCTCTGCTTTGTTTTATCACAGTGTCCTCTGTTGTCTGTCAGTCTATTTACACTCATTTGAATCAGTGCCCACTCATGTTGAAAGTGGGGGGAAAAAAAGAAAGCTGTGATAAAAAACTGTGTTTCAGTGGGTGTCGATGTGGAAATAGTGTCTCCTTCCACCCCAACGGAAAATGAGACATGGAAGCGGGTGAGAGTGAAAATAAGCAGCTGCTGTGACGTAGCTTTGTTTACCACAGCGAGGGAGAGCAGGTCAGCTCTGCGCCTGTGGACACAGGGAAGCGTGGGTGGCTTTCAAACAGGGCTTGACACTATTGATCACATGGATGAAGGCTAAAACCCCTGGTGCCATGGAATGATGGAGGGGTGGGACCGGCATACCAGCAGATCAGGGCCTCCGCAGGCTGTGTATACTCTGTCCTCGTCACAACAACACGTGATGCACGCAGTGTGAGAGCGAGCGCTTAACAAGGCTGCGGGCCCGCAGTGGGAATGAAGGAAAGAAATCATTTCCATTTTCCAATTCGCACCACATAGCAATAACTCTTGGCACAAAACGGTTGTCCCCTTCATCCACAACAGTTTCCCACATTATTCTGCCCTTAGTTGCCTTGTTTAACCGCGGCTTACAAAAGAGGTCAGCTGGTGTGAATGCTGGCAAGAACAGTGAGTTCATTTTAGGAGAAAGTCAATTTTAGGAGGAACAGGATAGAGCTCATCCCAGTTCTCATTCAGGGTCAGCAAGAACAGATTGTCCGATCTTAAAATAAACTGACGCTGAAGAAGACAGTTTATTGAGGAAAGCTGAGTCGAGATTATTTTCCTCAGGAGGTTTATATTATTTGATATGAGGGGGAAACTCTTCTCTCCAAAACGCCCAGATAAAAACAAGTAGGTTTCTTTTATGTTGCTTGTTGTCACAGCAGATAATAAAAATGATCAGAAAAGCTGGTTCTGATGGTGGTCTGTCCTGGGAAAATGGTTCAAATGGTTGTGCATAATAAAGGCCACTCATAGCAGAGAATTTTGAATGGAAGTTTGTTCAGTGACGAGACTTTTGTTCCAGCAGTCACATTTTTTAACAACTGGAAGCAAAACCTGCAGTACGGCCGGGTAAAACCTACTTTTGCTTATGATGATCTTTCAGTATCCTTCTGCATCCTTTGGCTTATACATTGGGCCATTCGTACATGACAGATCAAGATGTTTAATTCTGTTTGGAAGCATTTCCTGCTGATAATCATATGAGTGCTTTCATTTTTATTTTGTTTTGTTTTGTTACAGCGACAGTCTTGTTTATCCGTCAGTCCATGAGTTGCTTACTCCTTCTTGCTGTAGATGTTTTGTTAGCACATGTAAAGCAACAACTTTTTGTCTTGAGGCAGCAGAGAAAGTAAATGGCAAAAAAAATGAAAACTACTGAAATTGTGGCATCTTCAATTTGTAAAGTTTCTCACCACTCAGCAAACGTTCAGGATGAGCTGTAAATGAAACAGACTGCAATCTGAGATGATGTGTTTTACTTACTGCTGTATTTGTAGAAATGGAAACCTTTTTAAATTGTGAACATGAGCAAAAACACTGCTGTTGAGGAAGTAAGGCCACAGAAAGATTATCATGTCTCAGGTTTTTGCCTCTACAGATGTTTAGTGGTGTACTAAACTATAGTAATTCAGCTATACTGCATGTGTGAGGCTCATTAGGCCAGAGGTTACTGTGGGTTTAGTGATGCACCGGCGCCCTCTGTAGGCCTGTACTGTGCATGTCATTGCTCTGTGGGAGTAAATTAAGAAAGGCTGATAGTGTGGTGAAATCTTAAAATTATATTGAAGAGATTCCACTTTATTACATTAGGTCATTTTATGACTTTTGTCAAATTGGCTGTTGGTCGGAAGTTATGTCACAGATCTGACAAATTAACAGTTTTAAGAACACAGATGGGTTAAACTGAATGTTGGACTGTTCTCAGTATAATGAGTTACCATTATGTTTTGTCTGGCATCAGTGTCACTTTGGACCTTTTGTTTTGTATTCTTGTATTTTTTATGTGTGGCCCTGCAGTGGTTGGTCTTTAGATTAATGTGTTTTTATTTGTTTTTTTTTCTCTCTTTGCTCTTCAGCCAACGAGGAGGCAATCTCTGACTGCCCCGTCACCCAACACTATATCCTGGGAAGAATACATCAGTGCTGACAATGGAAAGTATGTGTCCAAAAAAATTGAAGACAACCTTTTTAGACAGTTACAGAGGAATCAATCCAGACTATTATGGGGAACTAATGTTAATCCATAGACTAGTATTATATTTGTGAATGAAGGAACTAAATGTCTGACTGTCCTTTCAAATGAGGCACTAATTTAGTTTTCCTCTGTAAAAGAATGGAAAGTTAGACTTTAACATTAATTACATTAATCACAAAGGGTCGTGTTCAGTTAGTTTAGAAGACATAAATGACAGAAAGCAGAGTGAGTTGCTTCCAAAAATTTCAAAACTATAATACTATGGAAGATTTCTGCTGAATAAAGTAAGTGTAAGCTCTTCCTCCGTGAGCTGCCTTCATCGTGAGATTACATTCTCACTGGTTGTTCTTTCCCTCTACCCTCAGAGCACCCCATCTGGGAAGAGAGCTGGTCTGCAAAGAGAGCAAGAAAAACTTCAAAGCCACGATAGCCATGAGTCAAGACTTCCCTCTCGGCATTGAATCGTGAGTCTTCTCTTTAACTTGGCATCCAGACTATTGTTCAAACGCAGGGAGCGATCATGTTATTTTCTCCTGACATGTGCATTGTGGTGATAAAAAGGGAAATACCTAATTTGTGCAAATGACAGAAAATCTGCTTTGCATTTATAGGTTATGTTTTTGTTTTTCTGTTTTAAATAGCTTTTAACTTTCTAATTACTAATTGTTTGTCAGTCTGCAGTGTGTTACAGGACTGTCTTGTGGAGCTTACTGATATAACTTTGTTGATATAAGTAGCAAATTAAGTTAATACTGTCTAACAAAATATGCCAAAAATTACATACAGGTATGATTCACAACCAGTGTGTGTTTTAGCCGTTAAGTTTGTTGGTAGTTTCTTGTCTGTAACCATTTGTTGGTTTTGTTCTCCCTCAGGTTACTGAATGTTCTGGAGGTAATTGCACCCTTCAAGCACTTTAATAAACTCAGGGAGTTTGTTCAGATGAAGCTCCCCCCTGGCTTTCCCGTCAAACTTGGTAAGCAGATGTAATTCAAAGAAATGTGTAAATTAGATAGAAAAGCTTTTTTTCTCTCCTCATTTAAAACATGGACCAAAATCTACTGCAGAGCGGTGTACAGTTTCAAAATATGCACCTAAGATTTGCAAATATATAATTGTAATTCTGCTCCTGTCACCCTGCAGACATTCCTGTCTTTCCTACGATCACAGCCACGGTGACGTTTCAGGAGTTTCGCTATGATGAGTTTGACGAGTCCATTTTTACCATTCCCAACGACTATAAAGAAGACCCTAGCCGCTTCCCCGACCTTTAACCTCTCAAGCTGGAACAGGAAACAAACATGCAACAAGGCAACAGTGTGCTACAAAACATAACTTTCTGAATTACAAAAGGAAAATTTGGAGTGAAAAAACAGCGCCCATCGTTTCTTGACAGTTTATGGATTCCGTCGCCCATCTCGACCCTGAATACAGACCGCAAACAAGACGATCAGACTTTGACATACATGACAAAAATGGCGTCTTCAGAGCTGATGGAGGCCCACTGTGGCAGAGAGGTTCCACATCTCATCGTGTTAACAGTGTTTCGAAGTGTAGTGTTGCAGGTTCTCACTCTCACCATCAGATTTGGTTTAATCCAGCCATCCGAGGCAGGAAGTGCGAGTAACTTGAAGCCGAGAGTCTGAACCGCTCATCAGTGAAAGGGCATTGAAGTTTAAACGAGTGACAGGAGAGCAGGTGAGTTCTCTGTTTACCCGGTATAAGCAGAAGACGGTCAACCAGTTCATTTGATGCTATTATTGAAGTATGTAAATAATGTTTATAAAGGGAATGTTTTTAACTGACTTGTAGTAAAGCACTGATACTACTTGTGACACAAAGGGGAGGAATTCCCACAAACTGACTTTTTAGGTTATTTTTCCTGCTTAAATAGACTTTGTCAAGTTGTCAAGTTGCAAAAGTAATTTGCAGTTTTGTGATATTAGATTTGGCCTCAATGAGACATTGACCTGTATATAATCTAATGTACACCTGTCACAGGTGAAGTGGATTCTTTTGTAGGATAATAACCTAAAAATCTGTTTTTGCAGGATTCCACTTTAACTCTACACATTGTTACTGTGTGTGTGTGTGTGTGTGTGTGTGTGTGTGTGTGTGTGTGTGTGTGTGTGTGTGTGTGTGTGTGTGTGTGTGTGTGTGTGTGTGTGTGT
>NC_060154.1:14991555-14992165 GCF_021292245.1 Micropterus dolomieu | reverse complement strand
ATATATATACTCAATAGTAATCATCTTGTCTTACTATGTGTTTCAGAGCCAGGATCCAGTCCCAAAAGACTCTATATGAAGTCATAGCCTATCCCTATTTATATTCAAACAGGTGTTAATTTTAATGGGATATCATAAGCGATGAGTGATGGATCTGTAACTGTGATTGGCATGATATAGGCTATTAATCAACCGGTTTGACGCTATTATGCTGCTGCGCCGTTATTTACGCATGAGACACCTGTAGTTACTGGTGATAACAACTATCAACTTGCCTTTTAATACCACAAGGCACAGAAGTCTGGGGCAGATAAACAAACTATAGTCAGGCAGTCGCTTCTCTTTTCCATAATTAGCCTATGTGAGCAGTCATGATCTGACTTTATGCTGCACACAACATGAGTCTGCGAAAAGCGAAAGTAAAAGGAGCTGGTTGCCTGGCTGAGAAGGGGGAGGTGTGCACCCTGTGGCTTGCAGCTCTTTATATGGCTTTTTCCGACTTGTTAACTGGAACGCGGTCAGCTCGGGTGTGACGACATTCCCACCTCCGACTTCCGAGGTAAATATAATGCAGAACTAGGCACGCAAACCGGATGTCTTCTCGATACCA
>NC_060154.1:14976918-14991455 GCF_021292245.1 Micropterus dolomieu | reverse complement strand
ATGTAACCCTGGTTCCCCGAGAAGGGGAACGAGACACTGCGTCGGCCCGCCGCACCTCTCTCCCCGCCTGAAGTGCCTGCTTCATAGTTTAAGCTAATGATGAGTGTGTACAGGTGTGCTTTATACTCCTCCGGTTATTCCGTCACACCTTACTGTTCTAGCAACAAACCAATAGGATTGGAGTGATTTCATTCACGTTCAGACCTGCTACGCCTAGAGGCGTTCCCATAGTGTCGTAACTGACGCAGTGTCTCGTTCCCCTTCTCGGGGAACCAGGGTTACATACGTAACCCGAGACGTTATCTGCTCTGTCATTTTTGCAGCCATGTAGCCACCAGACTTGAATTCTTCCCCAGTTCTGTGGAGAGGGCTATGGACTAACACATCTTCAGAATTTGGTCACCATACCAATTATTAAGGGAAACTTACCTAATGTCTTGCAGACCTTGGATAGATATATTGTTGATTTTGTTTGCTGTTGTTTATGTTTTCCAATTGAGCTAAGAACCCAAGTGGTTTCTTTAGGTCATCCAGAGGTGTTGTTGTGCAAAGTCACTCGAATCTGAAAATGTACTTTTGGCTTGTATACCAAAAACTTTGGATTCATGTGGACTGCCAAGAAAAACTTAACATTCGCACTTGTTTTTCTACTTGCATATATTTGCATCTTTTTTGTATACCAACTTAATTTAGATATTTTGGACTTCCCCAACTCCCGTGCACACAGTTGTGCACTGCCTTGCAAGGCCAGGTGGACCTAATTCAGCAATCAGCTGTAGCACTCCTGGGGCAGAACTAGAGGACAGAAAAGAAACAGGGATGCACAGCACAGAGAAACACATACAGCCGTAACAACATTTACCAGATACAATAACTGGCTTTAGAAAGTCATAAAATATCATATTGAAACCAGGGAAGAAGTCTTTGGATTGTGCATTAAGTTCATTGTCTGTAAAACCACCATTTTGGTGGCGCAATGGATAAGACACATGCCTTTGGTGTGAGAGACCTGGGTTCAATCCCCCCCTGTGACCCATCCACCAGTGTGTCCCTGAGCAAGACCCTTAACCCCTAGTTGCTCCAGAGGTGTGTGACCTCAATTGTAAATCACTTTGGATAAAAGCATCAGCTAAATGAATAAATGTAAATGTCTGAGTTTCCTCAAATTAAGGAAATTTAAGGAAGTCTGAAACTGTCACAAATAACCCTAGTACAAGATAACTCAAAATGGGTTTCTGATAAATGGATATATATTACTCAAATTTTTAATTATGAAAAAACAGGATTTAAATATGTTTGTTTTAGGTTTTGATATTACACCTATAACTAAGACTCTTCAATCGAAGTATTTGTAAAATGGCATTAAAATAAATGTTTCATCACAAACCCGTAATTTTACAGCAAGTTTTCTTTTTTAACCCGATTAAAAGGTGTGAACGCCTGTCATTTAACAATAAATTAAATATTACCTTTCTGTAATTTTACCACTTTGGGGCAATTATATGTTAATCTAACTTGTAATCTAAGAATTATAATAAAAGTCAAAAACTGTGAAATTACAGTAATTATGGCTGTTTAGATATTTGTCAATTAACAATAAAATCTATGTCAAGTTACAGAACATATGTTTTTTGTTACGGTTAACTGTTACTAATTGTACCAAGTTTAAGAAATGTTTTTACAGTATTAAACTTAAAATTAACCCTTTTTTCTTTTAAATAAGAAAAATAATATTTGTGTTTGTTTACGTGAAAAACCCCAAAAGTTTCCTTAAGATAACAGAATTGTTATGGTTATTCACAGCTACAGGTTTAGACATGTAAATTCACAGTTTATTTTTGTAATTTTTTGATATTTTCATGTATTTCAAAAATACAGGAAAAATCTGTGAAATAAAAAGGAATAAAACTGTCAAAGTACAGATTTTTTTTTTTTACAGTGTAGCCTTTGAATCTTACTAGCATAATGTAGTTTTCTGGCTCATAGCTGAGCCAAAGGGTTCTTTGAACTAAGTGGACTAGAAATAAACCTTGTTGCCAAGTTGTATCTAAGGTTTGCCCTACTGGAGTAGTGAACAATGTTTCCATTGCATAAGAACTTTATGGGATAGTAATGACTGCCCCGGTATTAGTCAAACCCTCAGGTGTTACCAGAAAAACTGAGATATGGCTTGTGAATAACTCTGTATTGAAAAACACATGAAAATTTTTTTTTCCCTTAGCTAGTGACCATGGTATAAGCAGAATAATGCACTTCAAGGTGTCCATAATCAGGAATTATGGGACGTCGGAACTGTCCGTGCAGAGTCCATTCCTCATAACCCTACATAAACCTGCCTCTCTCTGTTGTGGAGCAGTTATACTCCACCAGGGGATGTTAAATAAAAATGGTGCAACACAGCTAATAAGCTACAATTGGTTCTTTCATTTTGGTTCTCAGCTCTTTCAAAGGGAGAAAAAATCTGCACGGATCTATCTTGCCCCCGCTAGCATGTCCATTGACTGCTGCAAGTTAATTGGAATGAATCGATTTTGCAGTTTTAAAAGGTGATGTGACTGGGCTGTTAGTCTGGTTGGTATAAGATGTCCTGGGTGAAAACCGGCTATTCCTCTCCCTTGATTTAAAAAAAAAACTCTATCATTTGATATAACAATCAGTGGAGTATGAATATGTCTTTAATTTTCTGTTGTTGTTTTTTTTTTGTTGCAGCATTCAGGTTTAATAAACACATTTCTTCATGGTGGAGACAGTACCAGCTGTAAGCAGCAGTAAATTAAAATGTGTGGGAGGGGATGGATACTGAAAATATATTCTCACTCATTCTTTCTTCCTTTGTGTCTCATGTTCTCTATGCTTCGCTGTCTCTGTTGCTTATGCTTAGGCTCAACAAAGCAATCACCCGGTCACCACATCACTCCATTGTTGTGCATGCACTTTCTCTTTCTGTCAGTGTGTGTTTAAATTTGTCCATTTTTGTCAAGCTTTATGCATACATGAGTTTTTGGGGTGACAAATAAATTATGCTTTGGGTTTGACATTATCTCCAAACTCTAATCCAATTAGTGTTGCTTTTAAGAAAATGTATAATCTAAACAAGACTGTGAGTAATTAAGCCTTTGTGACAAAAAATTTTCATATTTAACCTAAAAAATACAGGGGTTAGGGCTGAATGATTTAAAAATTATGAGGACATTCCAGTGACTACAGAACATTTATTAATATGCACATATTAACCTCTCCTCTACTTCCAGTCACCCATTCTCTTTACCGTTTATTCTTTTGGTCATGGGGTGCTGCAGCCTATCCCAGAACACAATGGGCAAGAGGCGAGGTACATCCTTGACAAAACACCAGTCTATCACAGGGATAACACACAAATAGACATACAAACTTTCATACCAGAAGACAGATTCTTACTAGTGCAAACCACTGATCCACATTGCTGCCTCTCTCACCTCTTGTACTTAATTTGAACTCTAAGCCTAATGTTGACTGTATTGTATTGTCTGCTTGTAATGCATATAGTTTCATGATAAATTACTTTAAATAATGCTTGTGATCGCTTACTGCAGTTTGTTATTACTTAATTGATTTATTAATTGATAATGGCTGGAGTTGTGGCTGCTATGTTGTCATCTTGTTAAATTTAAGGAACAGGCAGTGTATATAGCAAATATTAATATAACTGCTGATGATCTGATAATCTGACTTTATTAAAGTCTTTGATGCCTAAAAACACTCGTAACTAGATCTCACAGTGATAGCAGTACTCTCCAACCATCCGGCCGCCGTCCCACCCCCACGGCAGTGCCACTTCCTCCGTCTGCCCCAGAGTGCCTGCCAGTTCAGCCCTGGCACAACACCCTGTCCAGCAGCCTGGACCTCTGCTGTGACTTCTGCTGAAGTGACACCAGCCACAGCAACTCTGATATACTATGACTTGTACACATACACTCACCGGCCACTTTATTAGGTACACCTGTTCAATTGCTTGTTAACACAAATAGCAAATCAGCCAATCACATGGCAGTAACTCAGTGCATTTAGGCATGTAGACGTGGTCAAGACAACTTGCTGAAGATCAAACCGTCAGAATGGGGAAGAAAGGGGATTTTAGCGACTTTGAATGTAGCATGATTGTTGGTGTCAGATGGGCTGGTCTGAAAATTTCAGCTGTCAGCTAAAAACTGGGGCTAGAATTTGCAAATGCTCACCAAAATTGGACTATAGGAGATTGGAAAAACGTTGTCTGGTCTCATGAGTCTCGATTTCAGCTGCGACATTCAGATGGTAGGGTCACAAATTGGCGTAAACAACATAAAAGCATGGTGCCATCCTGCCTTGTATCAACGGTTCAGGCTGCTGGTGGTGATGTAATGGTGTGGGGGATATTTTCTTGGCACACTTTGGGACCCTTAGTACCAACTGAGCATCGTTTAAACGCGAGTTCACTGTACTACAGTGGCATCCATAGTCACCAGATCTCAATCCAATAGAGCACTTTTGGGTTGAGGTGGAACGGGAGATTGCATCATGGATGTGTGTTTATTTTAGCCATGTATGTGTTAACTATTCACATGTCTAAGCTTACGATGTGATGTTTTTACTAGAGCCCTCACAGACAAATTGGCCAGGCAGATATAATGGCCGATTCAAGCTCAATGACTAACGCAGGTTTGAACAAGATCGCCCCCCCCCCCCCGCCCTTTCACCGTCACCTACTGCCGCCTGTCACGTAGTTGTCCTTTGAAGAATGAGTAAAGGATGTTAGCTAAGCGCTACTATGCTGCACAGTGTGCGGGTGAAGATCATTAACATTAGTTACGCGTTGATTTTACAGATCGCGTGAAAGTTTAGTAGCAGCAGTCATTCATTCAACAGCTCTTTGTCTGTGCCAAACAGGGAGAACCACATGTCTCCATTGTGTGCACCGCACAGATGATCCGAAGCTGCACATTTCCGAGTTCTTTTTCGTTCCGTCAACATTACGTTATCAATTAAAAAATCTTTATGCACAGCCAAGCAACTAGATCACATAAAGACATAAAGACAGATGTTGATCCCATGACCGGTATCAGCACTATTCAAAATGGCGCTCAGGGGAGTTTCCAGAGTGACGTGACTTGAGGTGTAAGGTGATATAAAATGGTGATGTGTATAAAGCTCTGTTCCTACACAAGACAGGAACAGGTCTTGTACTACAGACATTGCACAAGAAGGACACATGTGTGATGGCTGGGAACTGGTCAACTGCTTGGAGGGCAGCCATACCACCAATTGGCTTTGAGTTAGCTTCCAGACCTGTTTTCCACAGCCCCATTGACTTCTTGATGAAGGCTATTGGATGATCTTGACATGGAAAGCTTGTACATTTCCAAGCTTTCTTGTATCTGGTCTTACATATGTAGTCAATGTAAGACCAGTCTGCCTGGTCTTGCAGTCTCGAGTGACTGCTCTAACCGGGCAGGCAAATAGCTCTAAGGGTCAAACTGGATACCCCACACCCTGACCGGGAATCGAACTGACGATCACCTTTACCAAAGTCAGTGGCATTAACCACTGGCTCAGTTGAGCCAGTAAAAAAAGTATTTTCAGAAGTTATCATCATTTCCAAGCTTTCTTGTATCTGGTCTTACATATGTAGTCAATGTAAGACCAGTCTGCCTGGTCTTGCAGTCTCAAGTGACTGCTCTAACTGGGCAGGCAAATAGCACTAAGGGTCAAACTGGATACCCCACACCCTGACCGGGAATCGAACTGACGATCACCTTTACCAAAGTCAGTGGCATTAACCACTGGCTCAGTTGAGCCAGTAAAAAAAGTATTTTCAGAAGTTATCATCATTTCCAAGCTTTCTTGTATCTGGTCTTACATATGTAGTCAATGTAAGACCAGTCTGCCTGGTCTTGCAGTCTCAAGTGACTGCTCTAACTGGGCAGGCAAATAGCACTAAGGGTCAAACTGGATACCCCACACCCTGACCGGGAATCGAACTGACGATCACCTTTACCAAAGTCAGTGGCATTAACCACTGGCTCAGTTGAGCCAGTAAAAAAAGTATTTTCAGAAGTTATCATCATTTCCAAGCTTTCTTGTATCTGGTCTTACATATGTAGTCAATGTAAGACCAGTCTGCCTGGTCTTGCAGTCTCAAGTGACTGCTCTAACTGGGCAGGCAAATAGCACTAAGGGTCAAACTGGATACCCCACACCCTGACCGGGAATCGAACTGACGATCACCTTTACCAAAGTCAGTGGCATTAACCACTGGCTCAGTTGAGCCAGTAAAAAAAGTATTTTCAGAAGTTATCATCATTTCCAAGCTTTCTTGTATCTGGTCTTACATATGTAGTCAATGTAAGACCAGTCTGCCTGGTCTTGCAGTCTCAAGTGACTGCTCTAACTGGGCAGGCAAATAGCACTAAGGGTCAAACTGGATACCCCACACCCTGACCGGGAATCAAACTGACAATCACCTGTACCAAAGTCAGTGGCATTAACCACTGAGCTATCCAGGAGCATTTACTGGGTCAGTTGAGCCAGTAAAAAAAGTATTTTCAGAAGTTATGTCTCTATATTTGTATTTTATTTTACAGCCTTATGAAGGCCAATGAGGATTCTAATATCTTCCAAGCAGAGTTTTTTGTGTTATGCATGTCAAACTGAGTTGACACACATAACATCATACTCATAACGTCATACTTGGTACTCAAAAGTAGTATACATGGTTGTAAATTACCTACAATAACCAATAACCTGTTTTGTTTTAGTTTACGCTAAAGTGAAATATTATAAAATTAACTTGATAACTTGAATATTTAGCCTACCTCATATCTCCAGTAAAAAAAATTAAAAAAGTAATTTGCCTACTACAGTCCTCATTTGTGCAAACAGTTTTGTACATATTAGGCATGTGTAACATATACATTACATTACATCAAGCTGACGCTTTTTTCCAAAGCGACAATTCCTTGATATGTCAGAGGTCACACGCCTCTAGAGAAATTGGCAGTTAAGTGTCTTGCTTGTCAATGGGTCATAGTGGGAGCTGACTCCGGGGCTCTCACACCAGAGGCATGTGTCTTATCCTCTGCACCATCGGCACCCTTTTTATATTATTTATACATTAATTAATAATTTTTTACATATTTATAATTATTACTGTAAACTGTAATTACGTATTTTCATTTCATGAGTCACATACATTATAAGCTGAAATCTAAGAAGGACTAAGAAGACATGAGAGAACAAATTCATTTCTATGAAGAAATCTCAAACATCTTTGTCCAGCACACCCTGTGGATGAATGCATGTATGCACCTGTCCCCAAATGAATGTACGCAGAGTGCACAGCCACTCCACAAACCAACAAATGCACATGCCTGCATGCGTGCAACACACAACAATACACATGCACCTCCAACACCAAGTCTCCTACACACTGAGGCTACAGTTAATGGGGTGATGGTATTTGTCTCTTCTTAGAATTGCAAATGGATGCTGCTGTGCTTCCAGTTAATTGTGTTACATAACTTTGGTCACGGCTCATTATTTATGGCTATCACTGCAGGGGAAGTTTGATTTATCAATGCCAGTTTGATCGCAGCTACTTTCATTCCAGTCTATGCCAACTCTGTGGTTTGGGCTACAGGCCTCTGTATCAGAAGGCATAAGAACATGATGTTTGTTCTTGTATGTTTTGTCATTTGTCATCCGCACTTAGCCCGTCCCCAAAGTGCACTTTTCTCATTGTGGTCTGGCAAGGCCAAGTAGCCATTTGCTTTGGACAGACATCATTTCAAGCAGGCAGTACTCTGAAGGCTAACAATTCTTCCTCTCACTGTAAATGACAGAAAACATTAATCTACCCTACAGGATGCCCAGCCTGCAGCTTCGTACTGCAGCACAAAACTGGAATTTCCCTTGTTTGTCTTGGCCTGTCACTCCCTTTTCACCATTAGCAATTGCTTCTAGGGCTGAAAACGATTCATTGATTAAATCGATTTATTCGATTACTAGTAAGCATTGACGCAAATTCTTTGCATCGAGGCTTCGTTTAATCCATATAACTATGTAGCACACTGTTTCACACAGACATTTATTACTGTTGCACTTCGAGCTTACGCTGTGTGAACATGACGTGACTATGACGTTGCTGTTTGCAAAGTGGAGGAAGAGAGAGAAAATAGCGAGGGACGAAGAAGAAAGTGTCCAAAGTATGGGATTATTTCAATCTAAAAGAAAACAACAACTTTGTAATGTTACAGTCTGTCCACCGTAAAACTAAACTTATGTAGCTTACCGCAACAGCACAACGACATCTAATCAGAAGTCCACAGAGCAGACCACAGACAAAGTAACAGTAAAATCAACTTTTTCAGCATTTAACTGAAATCATGATTGATTGATGATTTGAAGGCTATCAAAAGTAAGCCCGCATCCTCAGCTATAAATGTATGCGTGCGTTAGTTGTTCTCCGCCTGGTTGGGCCATGAGTTTGGATTGTAGCGATGAAATAATCTGTAGAAGCTTCGAATACTAAAATCATCTAAAAGCCCTACTTGATTCAGGTCAGTCTTTCACTGTTAGAACACCCTGTTCTTGTTTTATTTCATAGAGGGTCTCATTTTGTGCCCTAAAACACTGCATTGTTTTCTGATATTAAAATACCTTGTGTAAAATAACACATAAAGTAAATGGTAATGATTTAAAAAAAATTCTATACATGGATGGATTTAAGAGTTATGTCACTGCAAGATAGGGTAGGAAACGGACAATATATGGGAATATAAAGTTGTGGATATAAAATGATGACTACTGCAAGAGAGAAACCCACCTACTTCAGCTCAGAGCATATTTAGCTATTTGCATCTAAAGATCTGGTCAGAATCCTAGATTTTAATAAAGTGGTGGATAGTTTTTTACTGTAAATGGCAAAGAATAAATGCCTGTTTTTATGTAAGAAAGCTGTCTCTACTACATTCAAGAGTGTCTACAGTGATCCCATATCGTGGAAATACATTAACAGGATAAATACGTGATGTAGTTGCTTTTGTCTGTAGTTGACCACTATCTATTATTCAACAATGCCTATCTTTCTATGGTTCTGAATGTTACTGTATTGAATGGTGACCTCATCTCTTTCTACCGCGCTTTTCTCTTTTGACTGACACCCCCCCCCCCTTCTCTCCCACTCTATTATTCATCTAATCATCTGTTTACCTTTGTTTGGCTGTCTGTTCTTTTATCTGTCTCTAACGCTTTGCTCTGAAGTTGTATCCCTAGTTACTAACACACTGACACACATTTCTGAATTGATGACCTACATTCACCACTCTGGGCTTCCATCACTCACTATAGCAACCTCCCTCTCTCCTCTCCTTCTTTATCTTTCTCTGTCTCATGCTGTGGATGACGTTCAGTCATTTTCATCTTTTTCTCCCTCATAATTTGTTATGAGAATTTGGTTGTTTTTTCCTTTCCTGCCTTTTCCGTGTTTATGTACCCAAGACTGCACGTGTATGTATACTGTACATGCTTCTGTTCAAATTATATGTTTTCATTTGTTAAATGTTTATAGCATATAAAAAACTGAGGATGTTGATAAGGAGATATCATATCAGTCTATAAAAAATTGTTTTCCTGGACCATGGGAAAAGAGAAACAAAAAAACCTTGTTCAATCACAGTAATAATCTGACAAAATGTCTCTCCTTCACTTTTCATTCGTGACAATTGTGTCAACAAATTAACGAATACCCAGCAAAATGCTTTAGCGAATAGCAATTAAACAAGTCAACAAATTGTCCTGTCATTCAATTCTTGTACACAAAACAGGCAACAAGATTCACACTGTAATATACTGTAAATGATGTGGGTTCACTGAGAGCATCCCTTGCACTCACAATGGTCATTAATTAAGGCTTTGATGGCAAATTACATTTTAACATCCATAAGTGATGCAGCTTGTAAAATGTCATCTTCCTTATCATAACTCTCTCTCCGCCAAATATCATGTGTCCATCGGGGGTCTCCCAATCTCTGTAAATGCGCCGTCATGTCTGAATGAAGCTGTAAAGAACTTTAATGTAAAAGTCAGCTCTGTCTGAATGATACAAAGGCACCATTTTAACAGACAGACAAAGCCAGCAATGTTATGGAGCTCAGGGCAAGTTCAATCAGGAAGATTGACTATCTTCATGCTTATCTATTTATTATATACTCTCTGTGTTTGTATGTTTCCGCTTCAAACTCAATCACATGACAGTAATATCCTTGACTATGGAGGGGAATTATGGTTTTGGATTTGTTAGCTTATGTGTCTAACCTAGCCTGAGTCAGCCATGGTGATTACCAGCCCACCTTAGTTCCACATGCATGTTGAATGACTGGAGCTCCCCTTTCTGCCGTCTATGTATCCAGCATATATCAGCAACTGGTGTGCAGCAGAAATACCGTTTCAGAAATAGCACTCATCACTACTTCCTGGTGGCTTCACGCTGTCACCTCACACCATGTGAATCTGCAGGAGAGCAAATGAATCATATGTTAATGGAGATGGAGACTTCCTGATATACATACCTCTTTCAGTCTGCTTGAAATGGCATCTGGGGACAGCAGTGGAGTCTGTAGAAGATGTTTTTGAATGGATTTTCAGAGCTGAGTTTTTTCTGTTAAATTAAAAAATGTAAACATGTATGCATTTTAAATGTAATTTAATGTTTCAATGTAAATATATTTCCTCAGACACTTAAGAACTTGGTGAGTAATTTGTTTTCTGTATCTGCACAAGATCCCCACACAATAAACATAATTGATAATAAATGGAGGACAGCCGGTGATTGAGTGTGTCTCCCAACTTTTTGTGCACGCTGGGATATTATGCTCTCTCCGCCTCTATGAAAAGTATAATTGCACAGAAAAAAAAGGACTTTAGGGAAGTTAAATCCTTCTTGGATGTAGTTTTTATTTTTTAATATATAATAAACTGTATTTATATGGCGCTTTTAATAACAAGGTTATAGAGTGCTTTACAGAAAAACGAAAACAATCATCTCTCGCTCATCTTTTCAATAACACTGCAACACTCATTTCTCACAGAATTGGCAGCCACACTGCCCGTGAACGTGATCAAGAAAGAAAAATGAGCCTCCATTATCACATGTGCGCCACACATGCACTGAACGTGATGAGGGGAAAAATAGATTTCTTAGCCCCTCCACCTCCACCTGTGTGTTCCTCCTGACAGCAGCGTCTTCCAAACAGCAGTTTATTATGATGGAGGAAGAAGTCTTCTGCTGTTGATCTCTCTCTTTCCTTGCTCCTTTTCTTCCAGTGAATCTGTCTTCTTTATCTCTAGCCCTCTGTTGCTCACTTTTCAGCAACTCTCTTCATCGCTGTCTCTATATCTCTTGTTCCTTTCCCTTTTGTTTTTCTATTTTGTCCCCATCTCTCTATTTCCTTAATTTATGTTTATCTCCTTGTCTTTTTTATTGCTTCGCTCACTGTCTTTCTGTTGGCACTGCTGGGCTGCTGACTGATGACTGGTGCAGCAGGTGATCAATGGGTCCTCTTCTTTCCACCAGGGTACCACAGCAGGCGGCCATGACACGTGCTTATGGGTTGACAACCCCCCCCCAATATGTGCTCAAGGATGCACAAACCCTGTCTCTACTGCTGAGCCATCTGTGTGCCCTTTACACAGTGCTTTTTTTTCTGCTTTGTGAATGTTTATTGAACACTTATCCTATTCATGCGGGACATTTTGATTCTGCATTTATCCCTTTGGAAATTTGCAATTTTGAAAAACAACTATACCTTTCTTCTATCAATAACCCAGACAGCAGACTACGTATGGTTTAACGAACCTTTTTTGTGAAACATATTCAATCAATGTATCCGATTCAGATTGACCAAAACCACTGAAGAAGAGCTGTTGAGAGGATTGACTCAGATAACACCAAGTTTTATTTGATACAAGAGTTTCTTTCACGTCTAAAAATATAAAGTGACTTCGTATTTTAATTCATCTTTATTGCTGTAGGTTCCATTTATTCTGAGGGTTTGCTTTGTATTCTATTTTTTTTTTTTTCACCAAGATGAGTCTACAATTTTATTCTATATATGGATTTTCAGCACGTCAAACTGTACAAAAAATTTTTTTGTGCCTTCATGTAAATGTGAACACTTTCTTTTTTATGTCCTTCCTTCTCTAGAGTGAAGCCTTATAAAAACCAACAGTTTCTGTGCAGCCAGCTGGCCACAGTACTAAAACCTCACATGAGGCTTTTTGAATGCTGTTTTATTTCTCACAGGCTTCATACTCAATAGGCCTGCCCACTCACTTCTGCAAAGCAGAACACTGAAAACTGCATATACCAGTTCAGCCAATAACAAAACAACTACCAACAATGCATTTTCTTTTGTGTTTTTGTCATTATTGTTACTGCTGCTCTGCTTTCTTCCTCATTAGCCTCTTAACACCAGCTCTGCAGTCATTCTGCTGTTCATTGCTGCTTGTACTTTTAATCATCCATTAACAGTAAGGCTGGCTTACAGTGATATTTAGGTGTCCCTCATGTATATCTTATTCCGTCTCTGTTACCCCGCCGTCGTTCAGTCACACCATCAAAGACTGGCGTCACATGAGGAGGGCCTCAGTTATGGCTTTACACTTGACCTCCAAAAGACTGTGTGACAGCACAGTGATGCAAATGCTGCTGTAATTACCTGGATGCAACCAGTTCTCTTGTATACTGGGCTTCACTTTTGCTTATCTATATCTGACCTACCGCCCAATCAGGTGGTAGCGTGACCGGAAAAGATTGATGACGCTGAACAAAAGCAAGTGGCCATATAGGCACAATATCTTTTTGTATGTTATTTCCTTTCACAAGGGAGTGAAAATGAGCCAATCATTGACATAGGCCAGACTCCTGACACGCCTTGTTCTCAGTGCCATATTCCCACACTTGGAGAATGTGTAAGAAGCCCCATAGACCTCTCAGGTCTATGGATGTGATCAGTTGCAAGGGCAGACACATTCCAACAGATGTTTTACTGTTGACACATGAATACATGTTCTGTTATTTGTAGGTTCAGAAGGTGCAGATCCAGAATCAGCTTTCAAGTATTACCAATGTTACAGTACAAGTGTGTCAAACAGTCAAATGAAGTGGATCATTGCTTGTGTCACTAAAGAATATAAAGTGTGATAGGTAGGTTTATTGTCACAATATAACAAGTTATAGAGGGAAATTGAGTTTTATAACTCCCTTCTGCTACATAGCAGACAATATACATAAAAAAAAAAAAAAACAATTATGAATAAATGGTAAACAGATAACTAATCAATGGAGCAGTGCTGAGGATGAATTAGAGTTTAAGAGTCATGATAGTGTCTAGTCTAAGGAAGTCTAAAAAAGTAGACTGGGTCAGGGGAAGGCCTCTCAGCAGTATTTCTCTCCCCTCTGTCACTGAGGTGAACAAGAGAATGACAACATATGTGACAGCTTGGCTGTCACTCTCGGTTTTCACTCGGTAATGACCATTAGCTATCTCAGGTACTGCAAAATAAGTTTCATAGCACCTGGATGCATTCAAATGATACTGGGACAATTGAACCTCATGCAGCAGGGCAAAAGGACACTGCAAGCCATTCAATATTGACTACACAACTGCGATATTTGTCAGGATTCGTGTGTGGTGAAGCAGGTTGTAGGACCCAAACGCAGGACACAGAGCGGAGCAGGTATAGTTCAAAGGTTTAATAAACAAAAGGCGAGCACACTTACAAGAGCGGCTGAGTTCAGGAAATCCAAAATAACACGGTCCAAACAAACAAGGTAATCAACAGAAAACAGGTGAAAATCCAAACAACTGACAGGGAACAAGCAAGACGAGACTGAGCAGTCAACACTACAACACACTGTAAAAACCCAACAAACACTGAACAGAAACAACAGGTATATATACACAGGGACTAACGAGCAGGGCGGGAGCAACACAGGTGACAGACATAAGACTAACGAAACACAGGCAGGCAGAGCTAACAAAACACAGGCAGGCAGAGAGAGAGCAGGGGAAAACAGAGAGACTGACATGCAGAGGGATTACGGGGGTAACAGACACAAGCAGACAGATCACGACAAAACTAACACCAACAAAGAAAAGCTGAACACTGAAGCTGAGATAAAAGGGAACACAGAGCAGACAAGGGCAACATTACACAGAGGTACACAGACCAAAAGTAACGTCTCGGGTTAAGTATGTAACCCTGGTTCCCCGCGAAGGGGAACGAGACACTGCGTCGGTTACGACACTATGGGAACGCCTCTAGGCGTAGCAGGTCTGAACGTGAATGAAATCACTCCAATCCTATTGGCTTGTTGCTAGAACGGTAAGGTGTGACGGAATAACCGGAGTATAAAGCACACCTGTGCACACTCATCATTAGCTTAAACTATGAAGCAGGCGCTTCAGGCGGGGAGAGAGGTGCGGCGGGCCGACGCAGTGTCTCGTTCCCCTTCTCGGGGAACC